>NC_046159.1:4923964-5198964 GCF_011064425.1 Rattus rattus
ACCTGGGCTTCCTGGCGCTCTCTCTCTCTCTCTCTCTCTCTCTCTCTCTCTCTCTCTCTCTCTCTCTCGTGTGTGTGTGTGTGTGTGTGTGTGTGTGTGTGTGTGTTGAAGGGAAAGACACAGAAAAGTCAGAAAAAGAAAGAAAATGAGAGAAAGACACAGAAACACATGGACTGAGATAGAGGTAGAAAGACAGAAATAGAGTGTGAGATAGACATGAGAGACAGAGGCAAAAGAGACCTTTAAAGAAAGAAAGAGGAAAAGCAAAATAGAGACAGAGGAAATCAAAGAAAGAATGAAAAAGAGACAGAGATAAAGATATACACACACATGTACACACAGACATACACCTTACACACACATGTATACATGTACAGACACAGATGTACACATATACACATGTACTCACACAGACATGTACAGACACACTCACACACATGCATGCAACATACAGACATGTACACACATATTCACATGTGCAGACACTCACACATACATACATACACAGACATGTACACACATATACATACACTCACACACACACAGAGAGAGAGAGAGAGAGAGAGAGAGAGAGAGAGAGAGAGAGAGAGAGAGAGAGAGAGAGAGAGAGAGAAAGCAAACCTTGGAAGAGGAGTCCCCTTAGGCTGAAGAAGCTAGTAGGACAGAGCCCTTGGGGAGCAGGAAGCAGGAAAATGACTGGAAGTAGAATTCTCAGAACTCACAGTTTCCTTGAACGCACTGACAAGGAAGCAGAACTCAGCTTTCCAGTGACATTGGTAAGCTTTTGCTAACACTCTAGCATCAGATAGAACTTGCCGTGAACACTTTTTTTTTATTCTTTGACTGGGCAAGCTCTCCTCTAAGGCAGGGCTTCACAGCCTGCAAACCAGACTAAGAATCCCATTTCTGTGGATGTCGAACATACGGTGAGGAATGACAGATCGTGCTAGTGCACATGCACAGCAGGTCCCCAGAAAACAATGAACACTCACTCCACAACTATGATACTTTGTTCTTTTTGACACAGTAGTTTTTTAATGTTGTAAAATGCTACAAAGTATAACTTTAACTCTAGAAGAAGATGGCAGTTATGGGTAAGGCTGCCAGCTCTCTCTTTTCCCGTGCTGGGCTGGCCAGGCTACAACTCTTCAGTACTTGCAGTTGGTGTTGATGCCTGGTTTCACCAGCCCTTGGGATGAATGAAAGGAAGACAGATGGGAGCTTGGAGCTGCTAAGTTCGTGGGCCTTGGCGTGTTATTGTTTTGCATTTATTTTGTAGAGCGTGGACCTCAACAGAGCTCTTTCCCAGCAGTTTTTCAATGACAACTTTGCAGTCCTTGACCATCAATTATCCTACTCAAATGGAAGATGGGTGGACCATTTTTCTTTTCAGACCCCCAAGGCTGTGTGTACTCGGCAGGGAGTAGGAGTCTCTGTAGTAGCCTCTAGCTAACAATCCATTTGTCAAGGGCGACATGCCTCATGTTTATTCCAATTTATAAAAGTCCTCCAGCTCTTAGGAAGATGTTTTGAAGTTTAATTAAAATGCAATTTAAAAACATAACACATCCACATCACACTCGTGTCAGGGACTTACACAGAGACGCAAATGTTCACATCCTGATGGCGGTGGGTCTGGTTAGGAGCTGTGTACATTAATCTTCTGTCAAAGGAGCAGCATGGCTCGTCTGCACACTGGGCCCTGTGGGTAACTTCTATGCCGTGTATTCACGGGAAGAGAACCTGATATTTTAAATTCTCCTCCCTTCCTGTGGGAGGTTGCTGTACCTTCAACACAAGCCCTTACTTCTTGTGCTTATGGAGCTGGAAAAGTCCCTGTGAAACCAGAAGCTGAGGAACAGAGGGCACTCTGGTACGCAGCGGAGAGCTTGGTGTTACTCCCCAGGCTTCCTGTTACTGGAATAGAAGGGCTCGAGGTGGGAGTCAGAAACACCCCAAGCTCAGAACCCATTTCTGTCTTCAGAGGCTTTGTTTAATCTCTTACTATTTCGAAGTCTAAAGGAGAATTTATTGGACACCTATTAGACAGACAGTTTCTGTGCCAAGGCTGCTGTGTGGTGTTGGGTATTGGACATCGGACATAGAAATCTACAAGGCAATGAGAGAGGCAACACCGGTTAGTGGGTTGGTGCCTGTCACATGGAGGCAGAATCCATTGGAATATCGCTTAGAGTTTTCACCCTGCCTTTGAAGAGCTCACTTGAGATTTCATGAGTAATGTGGAACCTGGCAACTCTGTAGCAGAATCTTTGTGGTAGTCTTGTGTGTAAAACCTTCTGGGTCAAGAAAGGAAGGGAAGCAGGAAGGATCGGGACTTGGGATGACCTTCATCTTTAGTTTCAGGAAGTGTTTTAGGAACACTTCCTAGTTCAAGTTCCCAATCCGATCTCCAGAACTTACAGAAGATGAAGGCCCTGCTGGCTTGGCTTCTGTCCATAGAGAGTTCTGAATTCCAATGAACTTTGTGGGCAGAGGGAAAGTAGCAACTAAACTATAAGGAAGTTGTTCTGGAACTCACCTGTAGATTACACAACTGTAACAGCTTGGGATGAATAAGAATTCTATCGAGAATGAGCTCAGGCGCGTTAAGGCTGGTTACACACCAGTGATGGACCGTTCAATGTTTAGTTAATGGACAGGTACAGGATAGAAATTAAAGTCACAATTGACTCTTGTCTTCCTCTTGGGCCCATTATATACTGTGTTAGAGCAACTTGGATTTGAAAACATTGACTCTTTTTGTCCTTCTGTGAAGTAGGCATAGAGTGCTTGAGGCGTCTTTAAGCTGCTTTGTGTACCCATACAGTCTAACCATCCAGTGATTCAGTCTTGCCTTCTAAGAAAATGCTTAGTTTCTTTGCACTTTCGACCCGACCTGGCCAATAAGCCAAAACTAGCATTTGTAAGGCAGAAGGAAGATGCCTGTGTTGGCTTTTAACTTTTTAAAAGATGATACTGTTAGCCTGAGGTTTTGCTTAAAATGTAGCTCAGAGTATCTGAGCTGTGTTACAAAGTCACGTTTCACAATGATGGCTAAGACAGCATGGGTAAAGCGTACAGTTTTACATACAAGTGTCCTTGTGTATGTGTCCTTTGGAGCTAACTCTTCATTTATAAATATGTTGGGCGTTTAATTAACACAAGAGCTCTGTACGAATAAAGACTAAGTGTTCCACAGGCAGATTTAGCTTCTTTTGCTTGTTTCTGAGTATTCGGGTCAATTCACCCCACTGTAATTGCCATTGCTTGGTGAGCATTATCTAAAGCTGTAGAGATGTAGACCATAATTTGCTGCATTTCTGTAGGTTGACTATTTGTGTTTTTCTGAAGGTAATCTTGTTTCCTTCATATTCATATTTCATTCTACAGTCCTTTTTGCACAACTGCCAGGGAAGCCAGGGTGTGTCTAAAGGTAACGATGGTATCAAGAATGCTTCGGTAAGAATTGGTGATAGAAGTCCGCACAGTTCCTTTTTCCTGCTCCTAGCACTGGGCTACTTAGAAAGATAAACTTAAAGATGGCTTTCGTTTAAAAGGGCAAGCACGCCTCATTATCTGAGTATTTTCCAAGTGTGCCTTCTGGAAACACAATTTTCTTTTTCCTCTCTCTCCCTCCTCCCCTCTCTCTCCTCCTTTCCCTCCTCGATTTGTTCTGAGACACTAAGACTGGGTCACTCTATGTAGACCTGGATATCCTAGAACTCATTATGTAGAACAGGCTGTCCTCAAACTCATGATGGAGGTATACTGGTCTTTAACTTCCAAGTGCTGTGATTAGAGGCAAGCATCACCATGCCTGGCATAGAAACACATCTTTCATGGAAACAACGTATAAAGATTGGATACAATCATTCCAAGGTTTAGACTCTCAGATGGAGTTTTACAAAATAAGTTGGAGCTGTTCTTGGAGGTGTTCCAAAGAACTTGCACACACAGGGCTAGAGTATTGTACCTTAGCCTCTGAGTATTCCTTAGATATGAAAACCATCTCTGACAAATCCATAAGAAGAAGTGAGTACAATATCTTGTACTTACCCGCCAGTATAGCTTTACAATTCTTACAAATAGTAAGAAGAGTCTCCTGAAGGCTATGAGACCCAAGAGGCAACACTGATAAAGTCAGCCCAACCCTAAACTCTCTCTGATTCTTCCCTTTTCTTTCAAAAAAAAATGCACACGTGTTGTGTATCATTTCACAGTTTCATGTAGATGGTAGGATGCTGATTACTGACAGAACATTCCTGAGCGTGGGTGTGCTTGACTCATAGGATTTGGGTCTTACACTGAACACATATAAGGAACACAATTTTGAGTCAGGAGGAGGTGGTGGTGGTGGTGGTGCACACCTTTAACCCCAGCACTTGGGAGGCAGGGGCAGGTGGATCTCTGAGTTTGAGGCCAGCCTGTTCTACACAGTGAGTCTCAGGACATCCAGGGCTACACAGAGAAACCCTATCTTGGAAAATAACAAACCAAAACAGAACAGAACAGAATTTCACCAGAAGGTAGAGAGAGGAAGAGAGTGAAGTTCACAGTGGACATGGGTTCCCTGTGGCATTAACAGTGTGCTGTTCTTGACGTTAGAGCTTCTGCAACTGAGACACAGCCTAGTGATCCTCCTCTGACAGCCTGTTGACATGTCCTGTGGCTTCCAAACCTTTCTCTCTTCTTTCTCTAGGAGGAAACCATAACCAGCAGAATTCCCGAGCAGATCTTTTATTATTGTTATGAATGAGAGCAAGCCCTTGCAAACTAAACTTTACATTGGCAAAATTTATTCAGAGTCTTCAAGTCCTGGGCCCACTTCTCTGGGTTTTAACTCTGGACAACCCTCTTTGACCCTTTCTCCTGACTTCTCTGCTTATTTTTTGCCCTTTCTTGTCTTTCTTTTCAACTTGAAGTTTGGGCTGTTCAGCCATTCTATTGACTTGAACTGAAATATTGGACAAAATACATTTTAAGTGGTTTTTAACTAAAAGCTAATGCGGACACATTGGAGTAGATGCCCACACAAACACATGAAGCTTAGGATTTTATTCAAGTAGAATTTAAAAAAAAATTGTACTGTGTTTCTCTGATTAGAAACCTTAAAGAATTAAAATCAGCATTGTAAGTCACGGTGTAATTAGATTATATTTTATTAGACATTCTTTACAAATTTAAAATACTGCCATTTTTACATGCGCAGAGGGAGATCAGTCTAGATAATTATATTTCAGAACTCATCAAAATGAACCACAAAATAGAGACACTTTTTCGCGTTAAATTCATCGACATACTTGATATGTATACCTAAAGTGCATTATGTTACAAAAAAACAGAGTCAGCAGCACCAAGATACATTTACAAAAAAAAAAATCAGTTGACAAAATAAATTATGGTAACAGTGACAGTAATAATTGGATTAGCCTTGGCAAAAAAAAAAAAAAAAGAAGGAAAAATATTCACATGACCCATGTGCAGTTTCCTGGGGAGACAGTTTGATCCCAATGCATTTACAGTATGTACAGGCAATAAATACGTCTAATACTTTCCATATGTTTACTATTACAGAATCCTGTAACGTGTCCTTGGAAGATCTTCGGTGAAAGTTTCAATGCGTCCTGTGAAGACAAGGAAGGGGGAAAAAAAACGGAGATTAATCTCTCTTGCAGACCGGACAACACGCGATTAAAAGACGTGAGCGAAAGAGACAGGCAGGATCTCAGTGGGAAGAGAAGGCGGGACCTCAAGGCGCGCCCTACGGAAAGTACCGCTTGGGAGTCCACCCGACTCGGGAACCTCAGCTATGGCTGGAGTCCTTGATCCAACTGAGAGGTCAGTGTGGCACAGACAGAAAAGAGGGCCTGGATAACCAGCTGTGGTCAGCCAGAGAAAGGAGAAGCACGCTGTCTGCCAGCGGCGTGTCAGGAAAACATTGTGATGGAGGATCTGGAGGCGGAGACAAGCTGGGGCCTCAGTCACCAGTGTTCCTCACTAGGAAGTTTGTTTTTCAGCATATATGACGTGAGTGGGCCAAAGCCTGTTTATTCTGCCTGGACGCTCATTTAGCTGTGGACTGTGACGCTGGTGGGCACAGGACGCTGGACACACACTGAAGGAGGGGTCGTTAGCCAGAACATGCCGTGTTCATGGGATGCGACCTGTCAACTTTTTTGAGCTGTCTTTACACACTCATTATGAGGCTGATACTGGATTTTAACTTCAGGGACAAAAGCAAGAATTATTTGTCTCTAGTAGTTTGGCTCAAATGGATTTTTTCAAAAGAAAAAAAAAAACGTCTTTTAAAAGAAAGTCTCTCACTGGATAGGCCATGTCAATCTCAAACTTGCAATCTTCCTGTCTCAGCAAAAGTCTATTTTAAGTGACCAGACACCTAGGAATAAACTGAGTTACTGTTGTTCTCTCTGTCTGTGTGATTACTCAGTTAGTGCTGGGGTGGGGACTATTGTGACTGTGTGTGCATGGGGCTGGGGCTCTGAGAACTTCCTGCTCCCTCTCTTTGTAAAGTCTATTTCAGTGAAAAACACGCTCATTTATAAGGAAATGCTTAGGGAGTAGGAACTGACTGTGTCATTGAATTAACAGGCGGATGTGTGGGTGGAATCTTACGCTGCAGACATGTGTGGGTGTGGGAGTCAAAAAGTCTCGACCACTTTGGCGTGTCACATGCAACTTTAAAGAAGAGTTGCTAACATGTAGGGAGTCTCATGAAGCTCTCTCTGTCTCTCAGTCGTTTTGATTGGGTTGCGATACTTAAAGAACTCCTAACTGCAGAGAAAGGGAGAGTTTGAGATTAATGTTGGAACTGGAAGGATGTTAGCAGTAAAGCAAAATAATAATGATGATGATGATGATGATGATGATGATGATTCACTAATTTGTTCATTACACCTACAAAAATGTCTCTTTCTAAGTGGCACTTATTGGATTGAGTTTAAGATAACAAAAGTGGAAATAATAGCATTTTGAACAATTATTTTTCTCAAAGAGAAAGGAACAAATTTTCACCCTCTCTAGGCTTTCCTTGGCTCTGTCTTTATTAAAGGTACATACTGGAAAAGCCAAGTAAAATGTTATCAAGTGACCAGCATGAAAAGAGGTGTGTGAGTGTATTTGTGTGGTGCATGTGATAGGTGGGTGGTGTCTGTAAGTGTATGGTGTGTGTGTGTGGTGTGCAGTGAGTGTGTGGTGTGTGTTTGGTGGGTGTATGTGGTGTGTGTGTGTGGCATGTGAATGTATGTGTGTGTGTATATCTTATGTGTGGCGTGTGTGTGTGTGTGTGGTGTATGTAGTGTGTGTGTAATGTACATGTGTGTATAACAACATATATGTGACATGTGTGTGTATGTGTGTTTGTGGTGTGTGTGTGGTATGTGTGGTGTACGGGGTGTGTGTGTGTGTGGTGTGAATGTATGTGTGTGTATAACATATGTGGTGTGTATGTGTGTGTCTATGTATGTGTGCATGTGTGTGATAATGCTAATGTTTAGAGTCTGAGTTTTTTGGTCACTAAAAAGCTTTCATATTTTTCTAACTCAGTATTTTCCAAGCCAAAACATGATTTTCAGAAATGAGTCCCTAACTGCATCTGGGCATCTTATGTCAAACATCAAAAATTTTAATGCAATCATAATGCTAATATGTATAAAATACAATATATATAAAGTTCCTTTGAATGTTTTATAGGAGAGGAAACAGGTAAGTTTCCCTGAAGAAACTATATAATAATGTCTACTAAAGCTCACACCTGCCACTTCGTCAGACCTCTGAAATCATCATAGAGCCCCGACTTAGAGAACCAGTGTTCTTAAAGGGCTGGTCACTTACAAATCTTTAAGATCTTTAATCGAAAGGTTTCACTTGGACTTCTCAGTCTGCATGTCTGTGCACATTTTGGGCAGCACACTCCTGGATCTTACCCTTTGTGACTACTTTCAACCTTGTGCCTGGCTCTGTTTGGGACACTGCCTTTTTTTTTTTTTTTTTTTTTTGCTATATGCATTTTAATGGAGGTTTAGCACCAGGCATAAGAATTGATGGACGTTGATTGTCAATTTCAGACACCTGAAGATGAGCACAGACTTTAAAGGAAAGAAGAAGCACTCATTAAAGTTACTGATGCTTCTGTTTTTATAGTTCTATATAGACACATGTATACTGTGAGGTAATTGATGAAGGCAAAACTCAACGGAAGGTTTTGAGTGAGCTACAGATATATACATTGTATTTACATCTGCAAGTACCCTGGGTACGTCAGTGAGTCAGCTCAGGTTAACTAGTTGCGGAGTAGAGCACTGCTGTGCCTGGGAGTTCTCAAATGTGGTTGCACACTGAGTAACTAATCTGCAATGGATACAAGGTAACTTCTGTTTTATTTATTGTTTGTTAATGGATTTGGGTAGGAGGGGAGGGGATGGAGTATTGTTTCGGATTCCCCCTTGGAGCTCTGTAATCCTGTCTGTACCAAGTGAAAGAGCTGGAACAGCCACGGGGAACTTTAAATAACGTGATCACGGATTGCATGCGATGTGCGATGTGCGATGTGCTCTTGTGTGGCTTTCCTCCTCCTTTCAGACCTCACAGAAGTTCCACACTGAGAAGTAAAAACGCAAAGCAAAGCAGCAGGTCCTATCAGTGGCTGTGCATGGAGAAGTCTGAGCCAACGCAGCACTTGTCTGAGCACTAGGAAAGGGGGAATGAACCTAGCTGGGGTGGGGGTGCACAGCCCAATTCCACGAACTAACTGAGGTTCTCCAGTTGTGAGGTGTTTTGGTTTTCTGTGTGGTAAAATGAAATTAATATCTGTCCCCATTTGCCTCATAGAAACTTGGCCACTTGCCATACAAAATACATAGCAAACCCGTACATTTATATGAAGTAAAGAGAACCAAGTCTGTAGATGCCACAACAAGGGCTGGAAATCATGTAATTGCATGCAATTTTCTCTTAGCTCCATGAGCTTGGTACTTTGTCATAGAAGACAAAAGCCAGTCTGGCTCTTCATTTGCTCAAGGTGGTGGATGTTAATGTTAGACCCGAGACCTGAACCTGAGTTACTGAACTGTTACCTGTGAGTGCTCTGAGCCCCTGCTCATGTGAGAGAGGGGTAAGCCAGCTGCAAGATGTGGCGTCTCCTTATTCCTTACAGTGTTAGCAGGGGAAAATCATGCCAGCTTGTGCAAAAACTGAATCTAAACTAAGACTGAAAAATATCAGAACCAGTTCTTTTTTTTTTTTTTTGAGTTGGTTGAGACCAGCTCAGTTAAAAATCAAATAAACACAAAGCCTGTGTTTCAAAAAAGTAACTTAATTTCTCCACATTAAAATAAGATGGAAACGTAATGAAATGCAGTTAATTGAACAATGTGAGAACGGCTCAGTTCTTATGTGAGACACTACCTCGCCATGCTGATGGGGATTACCAATGACTTCCTCTTTGAAAACAAGGAATGAAAAGCAAGAAATAAAAAACTATCAGGAAAGTTTTCCAAGACGCTGACCTGAGGAACAAGTCTAATTTCCCAGAAAACCATGATGAGGCTCATCAGGTTCAGAAGCTCAAGTAAGGATTAAAATTACTATGACTCTGTTGGCAGGGAATACTTATAATTCCAGCTTTTGGGAGGCTAGGGCAGGAGGGTTGCTTTGAGCTCAGTCAGCCTTGGCTTGAGGAAGACCCTGTGTGTGGGGAGGAGTGAGGAAGACAGGAATCAGAGAGGGGAGAAGAGTAGGGAGATAAGGAAGGAGGGAGGAGAGGAGGGGAGAGGGTGGAAAGGAAGGGGAGAAGGAAGGGAGGATGGAAGGGAGGGAGGGAGGCGGGGAGGAAGGATGGTTGATTGGGCTGGTGGGAGGGAAGTAGGGAAATTAAATTGTCTAGCAGGCTAACCAGGAATGGGACTGAGATTGTGGCCTAACTCATGTAGTCTCAGATCAAGATACAGAGGATTCTGCATCTCTGGGACCCAGGCCGGTGGAGGGAGGGGAGCCCTACTGAGCACAGCGGACAGACAATACCTTGAGCTGGGCTCCAGCGAGGTCGAGGTGGTGGAGGTGTGGGGCTGGGGGTCCTCAAGCAGGCCACTCCCAGTTGTGCCTGGCCAGGCGGACCGAGTCCTTCGCTTTTTTTTCTCCTGTTCTCTGCGTTTCCCCGGCTTGCCCTTCTTCTTCTTCCCGGGCGTCTTGAGTGGCTGCTCTTTGTACGTCTCCACCTTGTTGGTTTCCTGAGTTAGGTATCTGCCCTCGTCGTCTGACCCAAACCGCACGGGGTGGTTTTTGGTGTTGGGAGCAGGTTTGGAGTTAGGGGACACCTCCGAGGTAGCTCTGATTTCAGCTGTGTGGATCTCCGCAATCAGATGGTGGAGGAAGAAACGGCGGCGCAAGTCTTGGATGGACTTGCCCTTGTCATGCAGTAGCTGGTGCTCTGACACCGCGCGTTTTCTGTCGGGGGAGAAGACAGTTGTCAGCTGAGGACCTGCCTGTGGGTTACTTGAAGGAATAAGATGGTGAACAGTTGCCCTCTAGAGTAGGGAGGGGAGGTAGGGAGGGGGGACCTGGGAACCAGTCCCCAAGTCTCGCCGTGGTGGGAAAAGGAAATTTTGGGGGGATTCATTTGTATAAAGTAAAGGGGTCATCAAATTTAGCCCCCACGATTGCTGACAACATGATTCAGTTATGCTCAGAAACTAGGCTCAGTCACAGAAAACGCTTGCTCAGTTCAGTCTTCAGCACTGGAAATATACACTAAAGAATAAAATAAAGTAAGTTGCCCTGAGGTATTGCTGCAGGAAATCTAACTAGGAGAGGTACCCTAAACCATGAGGATTCTGTCACAGTTTCCAGAGTTCTGTTGGAGAAGCAAACTCAGGCGTCTAGTTCCCAGCTTTTCCGGGACAGATTGAATCCTAGGAAATGCAGATGAATTTGCTCTAAGTGAGCGCCCTCCAAGCTTACACGCACACACACACACACACACACACACACACACACACACTGAGACCATGATAACACAAACAGCTGAAGTACCAAGTGTGAGAGTAAGGCAAGAAGACTGAGGGAGGGCTGAAGGGAAGGCAAGGCGGGTAAGAGAAACATTGCGCTAAAGAATGTAACATTTGTGAACACCGCTCAGCAGGAACCTGTACGTGAAGGTGAAGGGAGAAGAGGCCAAATAGGTAAGTTTCCCCCTGAAGTAGTAGCAGCAAGTGGTCTATTTCTGAGCTCTGCCTCAGTGAGCTCCACCTATTCCTCTTAATGTTTTCTTTTTAATTAAAAGGTGAGAGGGACATAGGAAGATGGTGAACACTCATAGCTTCAGTGCTTAGAAAGCTGAGGCAGGTGGATTGCCTTGAGTTTGAGGGCATCTACGGTTTACACTAGTCACTATCCGTTACGCCAGTCACCGGGCTTGCTCCAACTCACACTTTCTTTTCTTCTTTGCCCCCCTCCCCCCAACTCCCGTTCTTTCTTTTCTTCGCTTTAGATCCCCAAGTGCTGGGATCATAGGTGTGCACCGTTATCTAAACCTTTTAATTAAGTTTAGACCAAATCCAGTTTTCACCAATAGACCTAGCTCTCTGAAATGGTTTTTCTTCAGAAATATCTGAGTGCATTTCCCGGGCCCACTTCCTGAGTGCTCTCACTTCATTCTCACAAGAGTGTCTGGGGCCTTTTTGCCTTTTTAGTAGAACTTTGCCGGCTCTTCAGGGAAACAGGAGAATAATGAACAGCTTCCTCGGGCCCATTTTAAAGATGGGGAAAAATGAGGGGTGGAGATGAGATGACCCTTTCCTAGTCCAGATGAGGAAAGTCCACAAAACAGGACTCTGATTCTCAAAAGTCCCCAACGTGTTCTCAAGTCCAAGAAAGGCAGAAGCGAGTGTCACAGCAAGGGAACAAGAAACAGCGCAGCGTAAGAAGCACATGAGAGTGGATTGACCCTATGGAGACTGATCCTAATTCTTGAAGACCAACTCCACCCAAGGTAGCTTTCAGCAGCAGTATGAGGAGGCAGGGTTCTCAGAGCTTGGTGTACTGTGGGGGGTGGGGTGGGGTCGGAGTGCCAGCTTCCTTGTAGTAGTTTGGTGTGGGGACTGACTTTAAGCCATATAGCTGGTTTTTAAAAAAAGGTATGACTTCATGAAAAGGAATTTAACAGGGGCCTGGTTTAAATGAGGCATGAAGGAGGCGCTCTTCCTTTCCGAAGGTGCCACATTCGAATAGATTAAAATTCTCTTACTCTGGTAACAGCAATCTGGAAACTTTTAATAGTCTACAAATTTGAGGTTTGGGTACAATGTATTTATATCCTCTAATAACATTTTAAAGGACACAATTACTCTAATGGTGGCTTCCAAAGCACTGCAGTTTAGTATATTTTACCGAAATATCTCACTAGAAAGAATCTTTTGCTGATAATTAATCATTCTAGGGACTTTATTTATTTTCCAATTCCTGGCTGATGTGCTTCTTGTCTTCAAGTTAATTCTCAATTCTATCTCAGCTTGGAGCCAAACCGTTATGGTTGGTCTATTTGCATCAAGTCTCCATTGCCCTTGCCTCTGTCACTGGCATGTGTGTCTGTCATGTTGGCCAGCCTGTCACTATGAGTCATGGCGCCTTCACAACTGAGAAGCTGTACTTTCTCAGAACGGTTCTCATGGAAAGTGCAACAATAGTTTATCCTTGTGTTTTATAAAATGCAAGTAGCATGGTGTTTGGTACCTCTCAGGTGGGGTACACAGCCCCTATCTTACGTACTGTTAAGACAAATTACTTAGTATCTTTAGGACCAACTGCCTTTAAAATACTGTGGAGAACACATATCTGTTTGGGAAATTGCACTGAAGGAGTGGAAGAACACAATGATATCTTTACCATCAATGGGAAATTAGCCCCATGAAATTGTCCAAAGGATTATAAGAAATGACAGAGATGTGTGACGCGAACAGGCAGGATAGCTCTCAGTTGTGAGAAATGAATTAAAGGATTTTCAACGTAGATAATGCTGAAACATTTTTAGC
Organism: Rattus rattus; assembly: GCF_011064425.1. Lineage (NCBI taxonomy): Eukaryota > Metazoa > Chordata > Mammalia > Rodentia > Muridae > Rattus > Rattus rattus. The sequence goes on from NC_046159.1 coordinate 4,937,008, forward strand.
TGCAAATATGGCAGCAATCACGATCTGTAAACATTTCATAGCACAGCGGTTGACATGGATCTTATTACAAACCAAAGTGCCAGCATGGAAAAATAAGTGGATTTATACTTTATCCTTGTCTTTGGTTACTGTAAAAAAAAATTAAAAGAAAAAAATTGGGCAGAAGTTTATCAGAGGTAACTTGGACTTCAGTCAAAACATAGCTGCTCTGCTAGAAAGAAAAACGTTCCCGAGGGAGTTTTCAAGGAGGGAAATGAGGTATCTCAGGGCTGTCAAGGAAAGGGAACAGCAGACATGGAAAGTTCTCTGCCCAAGTTTGTGTGTGCTGATGTGAGGCTCAGGGGAAGCGTTGGGAGTTTGAGAAAAGCTCTGTGGTCCACAGAGGAGACAGGGTTAGGGTGTTAGAGTTAGCATGACTCACAGAGCTCCCTTCCAATCCCCATGACTCAGTAGAAAGTTATTCCTTCATTATGTGGAATAGACCCAATCTGGCCTAAGCAAGACAGCCAACGATGCCTCGGGCTTCTCCATCACTCGGGGTTCCCTTGCTATGGCAAACATGGAGAATCTCTAGCCACTGTATTCATCTACACAGCAGCGTCCATCCACCCCAACTTTCTAGTAGGCAATTTGATCATGAGCCAGCCATTATAATTCACCTTCCGATGGCTTAGGAAGCACACTTACAATAGTCTTCTGTCTCTAAAAAAATACAAATCTCTAACTTAAAAAAAAATTCAATACATTTTAAGCAGTGTCCCTAAAGTTGAACATTAGGGTTTGATGGTAAGTTAGAATTTCAAGGAGCTAGCCTGATTTTGGGAAGTAGTCCGTAAATGGTTTTTTTTTTTTTTTTCCAGCACGTGCGCAAAAATAATGAGTTAAAAGAAAACAACCCTCCATTTGGCTATGATGATTTCGACTCCCTCAAAAACCTCAGCTATGACGTGATGAGCTATTAACATTAGGGATAGGGGTATCTATCTTGTAGTTTGATAATCATAGCCAAGTGTGAGCATTTAACTACCCTATTATATTTCACCTACAAGCAGAGCTAGTGCAGAGTTCCTAGCTGCCAAGTGGTTTCCAAGGGGGCAGTTCTGGAAGATGCAACAAAGAAAGAGTTAAAAACAGATGTAAGGATAGCTTAGTGCTATTTTTATGCCGTCATTGTAGACTCAAGCATGGCTCATTTACTCTCTCTCAAAAGAGAAAATAGGTATTAGGCAACTTTAAAGAAAAAGTTGGCTCTGTTCCAAGACAGAAATTCTTATCCAAATAAATACAGTATGTAAGTGTGCTTTTTTTTTTTCTAAAAAAAAATCCAGCTCATCTGAATTTATATTTGGATGCTAGGTAATTGAATTTCACACAAGTCTCAAAAATGAGCAAAAAGTCTGAAGACAATTTTGAGAAGTAAGGCAGCAGTACACTCACTCTCGGGACAATGCTGCCTTATCTCCAGTACAATGCTCTACACAACTTGCCTTAGGAGATTCATAATAGTTTCATTTTGGTGCCAAGATCCAGACATGTCTAAAGTAATTTCATTTAAAGATTTTTTCTGCCAAACTAATAAGAATAGACCAGAAGCAGGCGCTGAACAGTTGCCTTTTTGTATACCCTCGGGAGTTTACAAGAAGCACCAGGAACCTGACTGTAAATATTAGGTAGAGATTGCTGCTTCTATTGTGAGGTGAGCAAGTCCTCCTAATGCCTTCTCCAGAGCCAAACGGCTCAGTTCTTAAACTTTATGATTTTCCCATCCCGAACAGAGTCTGTGTTAAGAGAATGCAGCCCTAGATGGTATTACATCCACATCGATGAACTGTGCCCAGTAGCCTATCAAGACAGCCAGATTCAAGCATGCCTACTGCTGAGATGTTTTGCTGGCGTACTTGGATGTATGCTTATCTCAAAGTCAAAATCACTCTTCTTAAAGAAAACAAAAACCAGAGACCGAAACGCCAGCTGAGAATGCCTAACTACAACCTTTCAGTCCACAATGCAAATATTTCGACTCCGGATTAAAGAACCGTTAGCAATAATTCCAGGAAAAAGAAAGTTTCCACACCTAAAGTCCATTTTGGACGCAAGCACACCGCCTTCCTGAATGGTATCGATACTAAAGTTGGACATTTGCCACTAAAAAGTTGTTACTACTAAATTATATAATATGCTTTGTTATGTAACACGGTCCTGTTTTATATGCTTAAAATTATGTCATTCATAATGAAACTAGGCACAAAGTTTTTGCTTCTCACACGCAAACTGCCACCCACTTCATTTAGACATATTCACGCGCGTACACACACACACACACACACACACACACACACACACACACACACACACACACACACACACACACAAGCGCAGACAGTTCCTGAATCCCTCAGTTTTCCTGATGAGTTTCAGAACCTCCTGGTGGATAAAGTAACTTTGGTGGTTCCCTACAGGCAGATATCTTGCCGGCAGAGATTCTGAAAAAGAGTCCCTCTTACAGAAAGGCACACCAAACTTGTTTCTTGATTGTCCCTTTTAGGGTCTCACCAGCTCTCTAGCCGGCTCTCCTGGGCTCAGCCCCATGCTAGCAGGTACCCCGTGACTGTGTCTAACTCAGGTTGAGAGCATCAGGGAAGGCTCTGAGCTCTTGGCTTCCGCATTGCTCGCCTCAGCTCGGCCACCTCTGGTGCTGGTCTCCACCATCCCTCACCCCGGAGGAAGACCCGGTACTTACAGCCTGCGACCAAGCCCCTCCACCGAGCGCCCGCGGGAGGGCACGGAGTAGCTGAGCAGGAACACCAGGACGCTCCACTGCTGAACCAGCCTCCGCAGCATCGTGCCGCTCGCTGGCTCTGGGGACCTGCAAGAGTGGAACCCGAGGGTCAGTCCTGGCTCTCCATCTGTCTCTTCCCCGCACTGCCCCTCTCCCTCTTTTGGAACCCCGTGGCTTCCCAACAAGCCACTCCAATGTCGAGAGCATCTCACAAGTTATAAGGAAAAAAGAAAACAAGAAAAAGAAAGCAAAAAAGTGTTTCCGAGCCCCTGAGCACTTACTTTTGTAGGAATCAGCGCCTCCAACTGTGCCTCTCTCAAACCGCACAGGCAAAAAAAGGGACCCGAGAAGGGAAAAAGCAATCAGAGAGTTTCCTCTGAAAGAGCGAAAACCGAACGTTTTACATAGGCGTCGGGGATGCGCGACGCGTTGCTGTGGCTCCCATAGCAATGTCTAATTAGTCTTGGCGGCAGCGCTCTGGGTCGCGGGGCAGGGCGAACCCCTCTTCAAACGCGAGTGTCCCGCAGGAGTCAGCTGTCCTGCGCACCGGGCCTCTGGGTGCACAGCCACTTGCGGCAGAGAGCGTATATATACATAGCTGTCGGTCTACCTCCTCCGGTGGGCTGGTTGCTTCCGGAAAGTTGATTCCACAACGCCCTTGAACAAGTTGCAGGCGCGCGTGTCGTGGATGCGAGGGCCAGGTGGCCGCGAGGGCGGGTTCCGGCGGCGGGGCGGAGCGGCCCAGCTGGGGCGGCGCAGGTTGGAGAGGAGCTGTGAGCCCAGCCTTGGAAGGTTCACACGCTCCGTGGCCAACCTGCTGAGAAGTGAGCGAGTCGCAAAGAGGTGGCGCCCGAGGAACGCGCGCCGGCGGAGCAGGCTGGGGTGAGCGGGCCGGCGGGGGCGGGGAGCACAGGGGAGCTGGGAGCCACGGAGCCCCACCCCAGTCCCGGCCCGCGTGGGCCGATCTGACGCTCTCCTCCTCCTGAACCAGCCTGCTGCCGCCTGAGTCCAGGAGCCCAGGTCCAGGAGCCCTGGTCCCCACCGGCGGCAAGGAGGAACTCCGGGTGGCCTGCGAATCCCTAGAGTCCCAAGCTCGTTTGCAAGCTCGCACTGTTGCAAGCCAGCCTTCCTGCCTGGCATGGCCTTCCCCTGGGAAGGGGACTAACCCTAGCACCCAGGAGAGCAAAGGCGATTTTTGGTCTTACTGTTTGAGAACAGCTGGGGACATCCCATCTGGAGCAGATCCTAGAAAGGGTGTGTGAACAAGGATGAAGACCCACTTTGTGATCTCAGAGAACCTGGAGCACACAGAATCCTTCTTAGCCACTCTTCCTCTGATAACCTACTCTATGTCCTGCTATAGATTCACTGAGTAACCTTATTCCAGTCGTTTCAGCTTCTCAGCGCTGCTGGGTGGGTGGGGAGAGGGGGAGAATGTTGTGGGTTACTGGTTCTTACCATACAGGAAAGGGTTTAGGGGTGTGTGTGTGTGTGTGTGTGTGTAAACTGGTTCCCCGGGGTCCTAGATCCTGCTGAAACGAACCGGGGAACCACTCAAAGAAGTTTGTCTTCTGGACAATCCTGCTGGAAATTTTCATCTGTCTGTCACTCAGAGACCTTTGTCAGGCCTGGGCTGCCTTCCCTGATGCTCTACAGACTTCTGGGGTGGGTACAGCTAGGACTTCTCACCCCTCTCCTCCCTGAAGCCTTGCTGCTGGCTAGCAGTTAAGGCATTCAGCTGTCTTAGGCGGGGTCCCCTCTCATCAGAAGCGCTTGTCTCCTTCCCTTGATTCTTTTAAACTTCATACTTGTGAAAACAAAACACACACACACACACACACACACACACACACACACACAAAACTTGGCTTCGTCCCACCTTAAAAAGAAACCCGGGAATTCCCATAACGTCCTTTAAGTAGTTAAGGATTTGTAACTGTTAGACTTGCTTGGATGGCATGAAAAGACAACGTTTGAGCCTGTGACACTCTGTGATAACCTTTCCCCAAAAATACTGGAGCCCTAATTGATCTGAAGTGGGGAGCCCCGCGGGAGGAAAAGAAGGGACTCACAAAGGAACCATCCTGCTGTTTCCTGTGAGATTGTTTAACATTAAAATGATATTTGCTTCACTACCAAGAAAAAAAACCCAAAGGTGCTTTTTTGCCAAGTCTCAAGTTCCTCTGACTTAAAAAGAAAATACTCCCCCAATAAAAGGTTGGAACAAAAAATAGACACACTATGCATTAAAGACAGGAATCTATACAGTACTTTGATTTATGTCGTTTTTTTCTAATTTGATAAAACTGACCCCCTTCTCCCTCCTTCCTTTCTCTATCCAATCACCCATCATCTTTCCTGAGGTTGATGGGAAAACATCATCCATTTTAAAAGAATTTCCTCTCCTCAAATCACAGAGAAACTATAGAGAAAATATAGACAATGAGGAATGAGCTTTATTGCCCCAGGAAGAAACACTTCCTCATGCTGTGTTGCTTTCCCTTTTCCTTGAGTTACAAGCTCCTCCACATTCTGGCCAAAGATGGGACATCCTGCCAGTCTCATTCAGAAATATTTGTTTTGTAAAATCAAGTCTTTAATGAATGAAAAGCTTTGTGTAAGTGGTCTTTTCCGTTATTAGGAAGCAGGCCCTGCTCCATGTGGACCACTCTTCCTTTCTTGATATAGAAATTACTTTTAGTGTTTATCTACCTGGCACCTGATTCTTTGCCTTGGCTGCGGAGGGTGTTTTATGACGTCATAATCTAAGTTCTGATCCTTCAGAGGTCACAAGGCGGCAGGGAAACAGAGTGGGAACCCAACCCCCAGGCTTATGAGTGGGTCACGTGCTTGATCAGGTGACGGGTTTGCTTAGGCTTCCTGTCACACAAGTGCACCTTGGCAAACAGGAGGTTCTGAAGGTCTCCCTGCACCAGTCCACACTCATGGGAACGCTGAACTCAAGAGCAGTGTCTAAGCTCCTGCTCTGTAAGTGACAGTTTTCTAAATCCAGCTTTCAAGGAGCCCCCTCACCCCCTACACCCTTAGTTCATGGTGGTCACCAGTTTCTAGGTATTACCTGAGTGTTTACTCTTTGGAGAGAAGCTAATGGAAAACTCGAAGTTGTCCTTGTATTCTGTACTCCCTCTGTCTTCCTTTTGGGTCAAGCAATAAGCAAAGAAGCAAACATTTGATTTGTGTGCTTGAGTCATGCTTAACTTTAGGTACCAATTCTCACGTCTGTCTGCCAGTAGCTCCAAGTCAGGTCTCCACAATCCCATAAAACCAGACAAATGTATACATCCTTTCTCTCCTCTGGCCGCTTGGCTGTTGATAAAAAGTTACCCCTTTGGGTAGCATCCACGCTTGGGTCTGTGGGAATCACAGCTTCAATGACTCGTCCACTCGGACACGGGGAGAAGGCTGGGGTCCTCAAGGCTGCCAAAAGGAAAGGAGATCTGAGGCTTGGATGTTCATAGAGGAGGAAGTCGCCTGCTTCCTGAAGTGATCTGCTTGTAGGGAGGTGAGGATAAAACTCTGCTAATACCTGGAACGCCACTTCCAAGGAGGGGCTGAAGAGTGTGCCAGGCTGCTGACATCCTCCTGTGGTCAGAAAAGTGAATCCCACACTTTTCCTCACCCATTAAAACCTGGGAAATGCTTTGCTTCCTCCAAACATGACCTAGAAGCCCACTAGGAGACGATTTTTCAGCCCAAGATGGTGCAAGATGCAAAGGTCTTAGGGAAATGGGTTCTCAAGGTCCCACACTTGTGTACCCTCACACCCATGGCTAGCAGGAAATGTCTGAGGGGAGGGAGGGAAGGAGGAAGAGAGGGAGGGAGGTAGAGAACATCATTTGGGCTGCTGCTCCCTAGAAGCCTTTTGCTGAGTCAAGTTCTTGGCTCCTTGGAGCAGACAGCTCTGGACTTGCATGTGACCACAAATAGGACTCAAAGACACCCTCTGCTCAAAGGACAGTCACACAATCACACCTCTTACCATGCTGTGTTACCAAGTTCTAGCAGTGGTGGTCCAGTTCCATGTGAACCTGGTGTGTTGCCTAGAAGACCTCAGCCCCAGGTGAGGCTGGGACCCTGACTATTTGCTTCCTTATTCCCCAGTCTGCCCCAGTCCCCTGGTAAAACCAGTGACCTTGCAGTCCCTCCTTGGGGGCAGCTCCTGTACTAGATACCTGCCTTCTCAGGCAGAAAGACTTCTGGACACGGGAAGGTAGGTGAGGCTTTGCATCTGTTTTGTTTTGAGCAGCTCGGAGCAGGACCCTGGAACTTGCCTGCTTTTCCATGATGGAGCACAGCCTCCCTTTTGGGTTGTTTTGGCTTTATGGGCCAGATACAGCAAGAAGAGGCCAAGTGTACTTGGGAAAGCATCTACAGTAGGAAGTGTCACTACAGCAATAGAGTGGCTGAATGCTTACAACCCAATTTCCAGGGAGGGGGCAAGTTTGGCTTTCATGAGTCTTAAGCTAAATGGAAGCTCTAGGGGCCTGGGTCCTCTTGTCTTCATTTACCCAAGGTTCTTGGGCTTTCTTGGCCATGTCTCCTAAGCTTCTAGACTCCCCATGGACAAAGATTTGCCCGGAGCAGAAGAATTGAGACATTCTTTCTCCACTGCAACTTTCGAAGGATATGAGAATGTTGGGTGTCTGGTGATGACGCAGCTCTTACAAAGTCACTAGTCATGGGTGACCCTCTGTTCCTCCCAGAGAAGACTCAGGAAACAATGTGACCCAGGGGCAGGGGCTTAGGATATTCTCCAAATCCCCTCAGATGAGCTGTCTTGCTCCAAGTTAGAAGGGTAATAAACCCCAGGGAAACAGTGAGAATGAATTCTTCATAGACTGGGGCTGAGAAAAGGGTGGGTGGATTGTTCCCCTTCTCCCAGCCCAGGGAGTACTCCTTCCTGATAGCCTCCCCAGCTCCTTAAAGCTCACCACCTCCAGAGGTTCAAGGCCACCTGCTTTTATGTCGTTTAACACACACTGTGCAGCCAAGGCAGGGTGAGGGGCCGCGCAGGAGGAGTGGTTGGAGGTTCCCTCAGAGGTCTCCATATGATGCTTAAAACCCTGTGGCTCTAGAAAAGATCACATTTCCGGCAAGGATTTGGTTAGTTCGTCCCGCAGCCTGCCCCACACGTATGCTACTTGCCAGTCGCTGGTCGGAAAAGGGTGCAGAATGAGGAACACTCTTTTCGGGCGTGGAATCCACCCTTGCGGGTGGCTCCTTTGGAGTTTGCGAGCCGCGCAAAGCTGGCTGGGGCAGCAGTGAGCTGTCCATGGTGGTTAGGACGACTTGACGTGCGTGCAGGCGATCCCAACCAGCCCTTAGCCCCAGAGCACAGCCTGGGACATTGCCAGCACCTGCGTTGACTGCATGTATGCATGCATGCGTATGGGCAGCTTCAGCGAGATTTCTCACTCAGACTCTATTCCTCGGGCGCATGGTCAAACTTCTCCTGTCCAAATTGTAGAGTATCTGCCCAGCTCCTTCCTGAAGCTGACTGTCGCCCTCGACCCCCCACCTTTCAGGCAGCACTTGACAATTTTTAGACAACCTTGGCTACCCTCTCTCTCTTCTCTGACCCACCCTCAGCTGGAAAATGAGACCTATGTCCTAGGTGGGAAGCAACGAGATGTGTCTACAGCGATCCATTTTAGAGAGGTGGAAACTGAGTCCCAGAGTTAGTTAGATAGCATTCAGATTTCAGTCTGGTCATTTCCTGGGGGTAATGGATGCTGTAGAACTTACTGACCAGAGGGCCATTCTTTAATCATCTGAGCCTGCAAGGTTCTGGTCCTTTCTCTTAGCAGTAGAGGGAAGACATTATTTTAGGTCCACTTGACACTGTGTTCCAAAAGACTTTTAAATCAAACCCAAAATAAGTTCTTATACACGGTAACGCAAGGAATTTATTGACTTTTAATAATTGCCACATTTCACTTTTTTGTCTTCTCTTTTTCCATATTGCTGTTGAAGATTCATTCCCATCTGGATAATAAATCGTATATTGAAAGACCCCTACACAGTACTGCAAATACTGGTTATTATCTTCATACTCTGCATTTATCTATGGAAGATAGATATGAACATCTAGTTCACGAGAGACCTTCCACACAAGACATGTGCATGGAACACATAGTTTAGTGCTTCTCCCCTTTCTAAGCATGACATAGGGCCAGTGAGTTAGCTCTTGGAGAAAGGCAGCTGCTGCCAAACCTGGGGACCTGAGTCCCATCTCCTAGATATAGCAGGAAGTGTGAGGAACTGCTTTTGATTTTTATTTCTGAAGTCTCCGTGAGCATTTGTGATGTGCACACATACACTTTTGTCTGTGCAAGCCACAGTGTGTATGGTCAGAACACAACCTCATTGTTGGTCCCCACCTTCACCATCACTGGGCACAGGGTTGCCTCTGTCAGGCACACACTGCAATAGCTGGCCTTGGAGCTCCTGGGCATTCTTCTGCCTGCCTTCTAATCTTGTCACAAGACCCTAGGATCACAGGAGTGTGTCAATGGGTCCAGCTCTCCCTGTGTTCTAAGGATCCAGGCTGGGGTCCTCATCTTCACACAGCAAATGCTTTGCCTGCCGAGACATCTCTCCCACATGCGTTCTGTTTCCTGTGTACATGCGTGCACAGGAAATATCACTTTGCAAAGACGGAGCCAAGACTCCAGTCCCTGCTCTGCGAATTCCTTGGCACTTCCTCCCAATGAGAAAGAAGATGGAATGGTATATACCAGCCTTCATTACCTTATAGCTTATGTTCATACAATTCTTTTTAATGTGTGTGCGCGCACATATGCCGGTGTGTGTGCAGACGTGTGAGCCTGTGTACATGTGTATGCACATGTGTACGTGTGTGGGCAATGCATTCAGAAGCTACTGGTCATCTTTAGGTGTTGTTCCTCAGAGGCTATCCATCGTGTTTTTGGAATAGGGCCTTTCACTGAGCCTAGGACTTGCAGATTAAGCCAGGCTGGCTACCATTCTAGGGATCTGTCTGTCTCTCTGGGACTGCAGGTGTTCTGCTATGGCTGACTTTTTCTGTAAGTGATGGGGATCTGAACTTGTGTCTTTACACCTACACAGCAAGCACTTTAGTAACAGAGCTATCTTCCCAGCTCCTAGTCTTGCCTCTTTATCCTGCCTTGTTAAGTTTCCATTTTCCTTTCTCCTGTGATGATATCGAGTCAGTTTTCCATTGTGTTTGCTTTAAGTCCTTCGCTTCTGATACTTTTGGCATCTGGGGACGCCAGGCCTCATTCATGTGTCACTGAGCTGTGCTCTAAGACTCTGATTTACTTCTTTCTAAAAACGATTCCTCCTAACAAGTTGTTAATTTGGTTTTGGGGGTCTTTCATCTATTTTTTTTCTTCTCTCTCTCTCTCTCTTTTTTTTTTCCGGAGCTGGGGACTGAACCCAGGGCCTTGTGCTTGCTAGGTAAGCGCTCTACCACTGAGCTAAATCCTCAACCCCGTCTTTCATCTATTAAATTAAAATTTAGTATCTATGCTTTTATCTACTAAATTAAACCCACACTGATCAGAGAGCTTGACTCCATGCCATTAGCAGCTTGTTGTGTCCTCCGCTTGGAAGAAAGAGACCACTTGACTGTTTTTCCCATGGACTAAAGCAAACATTTAGATGGACGTGCCCACTGTCCCGAGTTCTGCTCAGGTTCCCTGTGCTAGTTCAGTGTCCGCTCTCCCGGGGACATTTGTGGAATCGACTTGATTCACTGTATCGACTTGATTCACTGTTCTGTGTTCTCTCTTTTGAGAGCTGAGAGGACACCTAAAGTTACTTTACACGTTGTCCAAAATTCATAGGCCATGCTCTCTGATTGCTCCTGGGAGGTGTTCAGAATCATGTTTCTTTCTTTCTTTCTTTCTTTTTTTTTTAAACGTATGGCAAGGGGTTGGGATGGGTTGGAATGTCTCCATGGCTAAAACCTTGGAACACAAAGAAAAAGCATAAAGACCAGAGCCCGAATCTTTAATGCCTATGTAAATGCCTGCTGGGTACAGTGGCCCCTTGAAGCATTTGAAAGACTGAACCAGGGTTACCTGAGTAAGCTGTAGATAGACTGTCTGTCTTAGCGATCTCTGGGACCAACTGAGAGGGCCTGACTTAGTAAATACATTAGAAAGTGAGAAAGAAGCTGTCAGTCTTGCATGCATGCACACATATGCACACACAGACACACAGACACACAGACACACACACACACACACACACACACACACACACACGGGCGCGTGGTCCATATGCTTGGTATTTCATTCCTTTTTCATCTCGTTTGTGTTTCTCTCCCTAGAGACTGACAACTGGGGAGTGTTTATGTGAACTCGTGATATCTCAGAGTATATGGGGATGGGGATGTCACTGGGAGGTTAGAGTGTTGGCCTTGTGCATTTAAGGGTTTGATCCTTAGCATCAGAAGAAAGAAAAGCCAACCAAACAGTTATTAGGTGGAAATATTTATTTTTAAAAATTTCAACCAGACTTAGCAGAATTCTGTCACACATTGCTTCCATCATTTATCCTGCTGAGCTAATAATTAACAAGGACCCATCAAGGACTGCTTCATGGTTAAAAGAGGAAACTGGCTTTTGTAGAAAGGATTTTAAAAACTTTTCTTCTTGTCGTCGTAAAGCTGTTTTTGTAATCGGTAAAAGTATACATGCTGCTGGTGGTTAAATTGATCTTTGAAAGCCTGTGATGGCCTTACACAGAGAGAGAACTCCAGTGTGGTTGACAGGGTTCCAAAAACCCCATGTCTCAAAAAGAGTTTCACTGTCAATACACCGGGATGTGCTTTTTGGTCTCTAACACACAGGCTGGGCATCACAGCCTTTCCCTCATCTCATTCCAACCCCTGTGTGGTAAAACCAAAGAGCCTCTGGACCAGGGGAGGATGGCGGACTTGTGCGGAAAGGACCAAGGAGCTCTCTAAGATCCTCCCCGGCCTTCGAGACAGTTGAGAGGCTGCCTGTCTGCTAAGTAGTGCGAAGTGTCTCAAAGGCTGTCGTTGGGGCTGTGGACATAATTTATGATTTCATCTGGAGGCTGAAAGAAGGTTCTTGTGTCCCTCTGGCATGGGCAGACCGTGTTCAGGTCCAAGCTCTAACACTTAGGGTTGATTTTAGCTAACAACACCGTAGGTCCTCTTGTTACACACCCAAAACACGAACGGCAAATATTATATTAGACTGTATTACTGCCAAGCGGTGAGGAGGTTGATACATCCTAAGTATATAAACAGCCACTACTATCTAAAGACAGATTGCATCTGAGAACCGAGTTGTTATTCGGGTCGTACTGAGAGAACGAAAACTGTAAAACATCTCCCTTGACTCAACTCTTTAAAACATCACGATTTTCCATTCAGACCTTATATGCAAAAAAAAAATGTTTTTTTTGTCCTGTCTTATACAACGAGATTAATGGCAATCCTTGAAAGTTAATTATGGTACTGAAAGACTTCAGTCACATTTCTGCTAAAAATAAACTGGAGGCAGAATAGTGCCCTGGATTCTCAATTGCTTACATCTGGTTCCTATTTCTGAGAGACACGTTTGGTTCTTAGACAGTTCGTTCACAGCCATTGGAGGTCCAGCCTCCTCCTCCCGCGATGGGGAGAGCTTGTGATGACCTCCAGGTTTTGATGGTTTGGTTGTGAACCTATCCTCTTATAGCCGAGCCGTCTATAAGAGGCCAGCCAGAACCATGGATTATAATTGTTCTTGTGAACGCCACAATTTTCTGCACGAGGAGATGAGAAACACTTCATCAGATCTAATCCAAGCATTCCGGGACCAGACCATGTGGTGGTGGTGCGTCACAACTAGGTTCTGAGGACCCAATAACGAGTAATAGCAGAGAAGCCACTCCAGCTCAGACTTCTTGAAAACAAGGTAAGAAGGAAAAGAGAAAAGAGCAAAACGAAGAGGAAGGTGAGATGGAGGAAGAGAGGTGAGGCATGGAAGAGGAAAGTAAAAGAAGGAATTGTTTCGGGAGTAGGGAGTCATCTGTCCCCTTCATCACACTGATCATTACGCAATGAAAGTGTTTTTAAAAAACAAAACAAAACAAAAAAAACACAATAATGTCAGACTCCGAAGACAAAGAGTTAAGCAGTAAAGGATGCTGATTGAAAACAATCTCTGGATTTCCTTCTCACTTGTGTTGCAGCGAGGATGCGGCAATGATTATGACATGTGATGTAGTGACGCAATGACATGGTGACATGGTGACACGGTGACAGACGCAATGGCGTGATGACGTGAACGTGATGACGTAATGACGTGATGACGTGGACGTGATGACGTGATGACGTGGCCATGATGACGGGATGATGTAGGACTCGAGTGCTTGCCGGTATGGTCAGATATATCAGTGTGACTGTAGCTCATGAAGCATCTTCTTCCCCTATCTAGACTCTAAGGTCGTTCTCCGTGTAAGCAACATATAACCATTTTTCAATATTTGGTTTTATTGGAAGATCCTATAGACAGGTGTGATTAGGAAGTATCTGGAATCGCAACAACAGGGAGGCTGGAACAGCAGGTTCAGGAGTGAGATGGAGGCCAACCTGGACCACACAGTGGAACCCTGTCTCAATTCAAAACAAATGAATTAGCAAACAAATGATAGCTATCCTCTATAGATGATGTTCCAGTCTCCTGACATCTGTATTTTTAGCCTAATACAGGATTTTTATAATTTTCCCTACTAACATTGTAGTAGTCATGGATGTAAAATATTCCAGACATATGTACCTGGCACAATAATGTCTTCAAAATAGCATTTCTTCACTCAGAACGGGCTGTTTCTTTACCTTCTCCAGTTAGGTAAGTAACTAGTAGTGAGAATTTGAGTTCACATCTATCTGACACCATTATTTTCTCCTAAATACAGAATCTCCTTGTGTAGTTTAGGCTGTTGGGAACTTGTGATCATTCTGCTCATGTCTCCCAAATACTGGGGTGGTAGGTGTGTGTCACCATGCCTGGCTTTACATGGCCTGTTAAGGACAATGTGGAGTTTGTTAGTGTTGCCTTGGATCATTTGCTTGGGTAACCGATTGGTTCCCCCACCCGGTCCCCTCTTCCTCCCCCATCCTCTTCCCTTCCCTCTCCCTCTCTCTTCCATCACTGTGGGTTCCTGAAAGCTAAGCCTTCAGTTGAAAGTGGTCAAGAAAACCCATTCTTTGATGATGTTGAACTCTGCTGCTGGAAGACGTCTCACAGAGCACTGTAATTTTACAGAGCGAAACAAGAAGAACCTCTTTTCTGCTGGTTACACAGCCATTACCACGCTGTGTTGACTTGAGAGTCAACTTGACTTTGAAGGTCTTAGAATTTATTTGATGCCAAGTTCTACACTCAGGACTTTAAAGAAGATGTGCACTTTTGAGGGAGACCCTGGTCCTACAGATGGACTTAACAAGAGTAGACTTCACAGCTCTTTCAAAAACACACTTATATTTGCCCATCACCTACTCCCTATGGAGGATATATATATATATAATATGTATATATTATATATATTTATCCTTGAAAAAGTTGATAACACGTGGAAAAAAAAACACATTATTTTCTGAGAAGTTGATATCCTGAAACTATTGGCCTACCCGAGGTCTGTGTTGAAGAGGAAAGAAAAGGCCATACACTGAAGTGACATTTTTTTCTTTGTGGCTTGGCTACGTTCTCTACAACTGGCGACATCATAAGATCCCTTTCAGGAAGAAGCAGATGTGAAAGGGGAAGCATGGTAAGTGGGGGCGGGCGTAAGGCGTGGGGGTGGGTATGGGGGTTGGGGTGGGCTTTGGGGGGATGTGGGGTGGGGGCTGGGGTGAGGGTCGATATTGACAGAGTCTGGCTCTTTGTAGAGAACATAGTCTGTTGATTCACTTAGTCGTTCAAATAGTAACTAAAACAAATGTCGCTCGAGTGTCTTGGGTCTGGGCAGTGCTCAGTCCTGGGGTTCTAAAAGTGTAAATCTTTGAATACTGGCGTAATAATGTTTCAGCCACATTACTTTATTGTCTATCTGTCCCCACTGAAATAAATGCAGAAATATCCCCAAGAAGGCAAAGAACTTTATTCAAGCAGCAGTGGCTCAGGCACTCGGCCAGCAAACAACCGAAGGATTAAAGAGCAAATGAAAGTTAGGTGGTACCAACTTCTCTAAACATGCGTCCTGGTGAGCGTACACGCACTTACTTCTTCGATAAGGCATATTTTTTTGCCCTTCACGATTCCTGGGTCCTTGTTAATATCTTCTGTCAATAAACTTGAGAACTATTGATAAAATAGAAATGTCAGGTTAAATACGGCTTCTTAAAAAATATTCTCTGTGTAATGAAATTGACTTACCCAGAAATAAACCACTTTTACCATCAAAGGCAAGTTTCTTTTGTGCATTCATCTTACTTCCTAAACCACGGCACAATGAGCCTGGGTTTGGTCATCACACGCCATGACCAGAGTGGAGGAGAGTCATTGTTCTGCACCACAGTAATCCTAATTCCTGTAAATGAGGGGAAAAAAAAGTCTATTGTCTTTCAGGCAAAACTGCCACAGCTAAAGAATTAACTGCAGCCTCACACACGTTGAATTTTTTTCCCTGCAGTAAATAAACAGGTTCTTTTGTCATGGTGGATGAGCTGGGCAGAGTGGAATCATCTCTGAGTCAGAGCTTCACTCCTTTCTCTGCCACACTCAACTATATAATAATGCTCACAAGTGCAGTTTCAGTAAAATTTCTAAACCACAATTTCCCCTCACAGAACCTACCATAGCTGTGGTTTAAACCCTACGTTCTCCTTACTACACCCTTCCACTTGGTATAGAAGCACGTTGGCTCAGAGAAATGAAGACATACACCGGAGACCTAAAATAAACCTGAGCTGAAATCCCTACAGTTTATAATTCTATATTACCATTTGTTTGAAGCCTCAGACATCTCTGGATTCTCGAGACCCTATCAATCCTGCCAAGAAAGGTCACTGCAAAGCCAGTCAGTTGAAACCTCACACGCTCCCGTATTACCGTTAGAAACATGTCATTGACTAGGGCTTGAAAATCATAGTTGCTGTCCTGCTCAGTCATCCAAGATCTTGGCCCAGAGTTCTTGGCACAGAGAGTGTTTGAATGGGGCCTATCTCAAGTTCTAATAGACGCACTGGAAGAAGAAATATTGGCAATGGTTTTTGGCCAAGGACCAAGAGTAGTGGGTACTTTCATCTTAAAAATTGGACGCAACAGAGCAGTGTGCACCAGGGGTTGCTTTGAAAGGGGACAGCAGCCTTTTGTTTAAGGGGGCCACACTCGTCAGGGAGAGGCAGGATCTCAATCAGTTCAGTGAGGACCACAGGGGTGGATAAAAAGAGACAGGTGAAGGTGAGTGGAAGAGTTTAGCCTATCAGGAGAGCCCTCCCTCTTCTTCCTCAGCCAAGCAAGCAGGGTACTCCATACTTCAAAGATCTCATCGGACACATTCCTTCTTCATCAAAATGTCCCAAGTCTTGTGCCATTTTATCCTGAGCCAAAGAGAAGTGACAAGAAAAGCCAAGCCACAGGTTCGTATACAGGAAGCAGCAGTTGAATTGTAACCAGCTGGCTTCCAATTTTTTAGATGACAAGGTCTGTCTTTTTAAGCACTGTGGGCAGAGGTGTGGTGGTTTGAATGAGAAATGTTCCTCAGAGGCTCGTGGATGTGAACACGTGTTTCTGAGTAGTGGCACTGTTTGAGAAGGAGCCTTATTGGAGGAAGCATGTCACTGGGAAGTGGGGCAGCTTTGAGGATTTATAGTTTGGCCTAACTTCCTGCTCTTTCTCTGTTTCCTGTGTGTGGATAAAATGTAATCAGCTGTTTTCCCAGTCCTGCCATGGTGCCATGCTGGACATGAGGGCTCTATCGCCCTGGAACCATATGCCCAAATAACCTTTTGTCTTTCCTAAGTTACTTTTGGCTATGGGATTTTATCATTGCAATAGAAAAGCAACCGAGAGAGTTGGGATCTTGGATTTCTTTCTTTTACCAGCTACTCGTATTAACCTAAAAATGAGACACAACCCCTCACATTAAATTTATTCGCTTATAAATGGGGATGGAATTTACACTCACTTCCTAGAGCCATGATAGTGACCAAACAAAGTAATCTGGGGAGAAATGTCTCTCAGGCTGTTGAAGTTTTGCTGCAATGTTTAACTCTGTTCACAGACTACAACTCAACCACTGTTCTGCGTAGACACAAGTAGCACAGACTTGTGCCTGCCCTCCCGCTGCATTTAGAATCGTGCTTGGATAACTAGACAATGGAAAGAACCCTAAGACCCAGGACTGTTGTTTCGCTCCTCACTCTTCCAGTATTTTTCCTTCCTTTGTGGGACAAGTCAATATTAGCACGTGTAAATCAGGTCAGGAAATACCAAGCTACCTGATAGCCAGTGTGAACACCAGGCTGAATAGCGTTCAACGAGGGATAGCAAATTGATTTGTGACAGGGTGTTATCTTTCACAATGACTGCTGGTTTCTAAACGTCTTTGTTTGGACAGCTATTGCAGCTGAGGCTATTGCAATTCCTGTGGTATCCAATCGTCAGCAATATTCGGTTTTGGGGAGGGTCAGTTTGACCCTCTGAGTAACCATGGTAACTAAGGACTTTTCAGGCACAACATCTGACTCTGAGGCTGGAGTCAGAGTGCAGGGATGGGGAGGGGCACTGAAGGGATATGAAACAGGGCACTAATTAGAACATTCTATAAATATATGTTAACACAGGAGGAGGGAAATCACTCAAAAGGCTTTTACAGGGGAGATTAAAGGAGAGAACAGGGAGCTTACCAAAATCCACTCCCAAACTCTGTGCACATGATTTCTGAACATGACCAAATTCTTGATACTGTGGGGTCTTAAGGTCTGTCTATGCTTAGGTGTGTCCCTCCATCTAGATGGAAGCAGAGAAACTCTTGTTAAGGCTGGACTTGCTCTAGATTATTCTTGTCTGACTTGGGTCTTTGTTTTTCTTTCACTTCTGCCCCTCCCATGACATTAAAGCATATCAGAATCACAGTTAGAGGGTCACTGATACTGGATACCAGCTGATACTGATCTTTCTGATTTTGACTACGGTGTAGAAGGCATCCCAAAGGCCAGAAACCTCTGCAAAAGAGGAAGGAATCCCAGAGTCAGGGATCTCTGCAGACGAGGATGGCATCCGAAAGGCCAGAAACTTTGAAGAAAACCCATTGCCAATGAATGTTGCCAGGACGTGGTCCACTTCTAGCTTGGAGCCTCAGTTCTTGCCATCATAAAAGTTTATATCAGGCCTGGAAGAAATTTTAATGAGGTTCATAGCTCAAGTCATCTTCTAATTATAGCACAGAGCTGCACAGGATGCATAAACATGAAAAGGGATTTTTTTTCCCTTCCTTTAGAGAGAGAGAGAGTTCACAGGTTTGTGTGTTTGAGAGTCATTAGGTTTATATAAAATAATCAAACTTCCTATTTCGGTTCCTTCCAAATTAAATGTCAGTGAAGAGGAGTTGACTCTTGGGCTGCCATTTCTCCAGTTAAAAAGCACTTGGAATAGCTTCTTGCTACTTGCATTGGCCCTAGATCTCCCAGGGACAGGAGACAGCACCAAAGCAGATTCCTGAAGAAGAAAATGCTACTCTGTTTTCCAACCAGTGTCAGTTAGAACATCCCCCCATGAAGGAAAAAAAATAGCATTTTAGGGAGATTCCTTAGGAGGAACTGCTGGTCATCTAATGCCCTTTCTCACACACCCTTCCTCCTCCTCAATAAGACTGTGCTCTGTTGAGATATCCATCCAAGTAAGAGATAGTACTCTCCAGGGGGAGCAGGCTCCACCCCTGACTTCAGTCCCTGGGGAGCCTCTTACACAGTTTAAACCAGCCATACCCTTTGGATCTCATTGTCAGTGATGCTTCAACATAGGCATAGCAGTAAGCAGTGCTCATCTAATTCTACCAATAGTCTCGAGTGGTAAGGGACCACTGGGAGGTCCTGGAAGATTGTCCGTTCTTCCCTTCCTGCTATAGACACTGCTGTGTCACACATGCCAGATGTCACCAGCGGCCATCTTTCAACTGAACATGACCAAGGAAGAGGGATCTAAGACTATCTTATGGAAGCAGAGTCAAGGTCAGTTATCAGACACACAGAGAGCAACCTAAGGCTGAATTTTTGTTTTGAAATGTTAAGTGCCTTTGGCTGTTTTATTGTCAATTTGACACAAATGAGAGTCGCCCCGGATGAGGAGACTGCAGTGAGGAAGTTGTCTCTCTATTCGATTGGACTGCAGGAATATCTGTTGAGCATTTTCTTGATTGGCAATTGATGTGGGAGATCCCTGCCCAATGTGGGCAGTGCCACTCCTGGGTGAGGGGGACATGGGGATATAAGAAAGCAAGGCATGGAGAGAAAGCTGGTGAGCAGTGTTCTTCTACGACCTGTTCTTCAGATCCTGCCCTCAGGTTTCTCCCTTGAGTTGCTGCCCTGACTTCCTCCCAGCTGTAGAAATACTAGGATTATAAATGTGCCCTACCACATCTAGTTTTATGTGAGTTCTGGGCACCCAAACTCAGGACCACATACTTCATTATCTGCCTCAGAGCTTGGGAAACTGTGGATGAACATCTTTCTGCACCGTCTCTTAAGCCAGTCATCTGATCTGTTGTGGGTTTAGGTTCTGTCTTTTAAGGCTGTCTCCACCTCCTCTCTTCCACCCTCTAAGAGAATTGGAAGGTTTGGGATTTAGAAGAAAGGCTGGAAAACTTGCTGAAACTTGCTGGTTTTCAATAATCACATCAACGTTGCCATAGCACCCTCTTGTACTTTTTCCCTTTTGGTCATCAAACCATGACGCTTACTTCATTCAGTAAGGATGGAGTGAAGCTCCCTGCCCTCTGATGGGAATGGATGTAGGTTGGGGTAGACTTAACTCTAGACGAGCTGAGTCTCATCTATTTCACTGGAGTGACTAATCGGGCAGTGTGATTGACAGAGCACCACGCTGGTTCAGGGCTCTGTACCTTGTCCTCTATAATTTTCCATCGGCACAGTCTGTATTAAATTACCATTTCCCTTCTATTCATCTTGCTTGTGTGCAGTTCCCTGGTATTACAGATGGCTAGTCTTCACCATCTTTCTGTGGTGGTTAATCTTGTCAATGTGACAAAATCTAGAATCTCCTAGGAGACAAGCCTCCAGGGCGTACCTCTGAAGGAACTATCTCGATTGGGTTATCTGAAGTAGGAAGATCGATCTTAACTGTGGTTAGAACCAATCCATGAGCTTTGTCTTGAACTGAATAACACAACAGTGGATTTTAGCACTGGACGTTGTCATCTGCCTCCCTGCTGCCTGGCTGTAGATCTGTTGTGAGCGGCTGCCTCTAGATGCCGCTGTCCTGACTTTCCCACTGTGACAGACTCTACCCTCGAGCTGTGAGCCCAAATAATCCTTTCATTACTTAAAATGCAACTGTCAGGCATTTCATTACAATAGCAAGGCAAGTCACCTGTGTTTTTCATCTCCTTTAGAAGTGACTATATTTATTTATTTGGTTTATGCGAGGGGCACACATCTACACGGTGGAGGCCAGAGTTCTCAGCTTCTATTCTGTTGTAGCCCGTGAGTTGGATTCAGCTGGCTGGGCTTGGTAACTTGCATCCTTACCATATCTAGCTCCCATCTTTCTCTTTGGACACTCGAACAAGTGCACCCTGAGAACCTGACCCAGAGAATGGGGCACTGAAAGGAGCCAATACAGCTTTGGTTTTATTTTGATGTGTTGAGAGTCAATTGGCCTTTGGGAGTCAGACAGCTGCTACAGCTCTTAAGGTTATGCCCTATATATGGTCACGTGGGTTAGGGGAAGTAGACATTGTTCTCAATAGATCAGTATCCCAGCAAGGTCCATTCCACAGAAGAAAATCAGCTTAAAAAAATCTTTCTCTAGTCTTTGGACCAAACAGACATGCCATGTTTAAAGGCTCTTTGACCCTCCTCTTCATCAACTGCAAACTGAATTGAAAACCTTTTTGAGAATAAAAACACTCAGCAGAGTATGGAAGAAATTTATCTCAATATGACGATGGCTAAGAAAACCCTATGTCTAATGTAATATTAAACACAAAAGACCTGAAAGTTTTTCCACAGAATCAGGGACAAGGCCGAGATGCCCACACTTACCACACCGCTAATCATCGTGATACTGGAAGCATCATTTGGAACAACCGGACAGGAAAATACAGGCTCTGTGTGAGAAAGGAAGAAGCCAGATCTTCTGTAGAGGACATTCTCTGACATGGAGCAAACTTTCCAAATCACCCTCCCCATCCTCCTTGAAGCTAACACATGATTCAGCAAAGTTGTAGGGCATAAAACTAACTTACTGAATTAGCAACGCGATACACACTCATACTAAACTACCCAAAAACAAATGAGGAAAACACAATTTGTATTAACATCAAAGAGTTAAACTACTCAGAAATACCTAAACCGAGGAGGTTAAAGACTGAGACTTTAAAAGGTCAGTGAGGAAACAGGTAAGTAGGAAGATCCTCCATGTTTGTGGACTGGAAGACAAGATTATTAAATGAATTACCCAAAATCAGCTTACAGATTCACTAGTCCCTATTTTGGTCCCAAAGGTATTTGTTTTCATAGAAACAGAAAAAAAAAAGGATCCTAAGTTATATGGTACTGCAAAAAGTTTGGAACAGTCCTCATGGTTTTAAGAAAAGCCATGCCGGAGCCATCAATGCCAGAAAAATATGTTAAAAAGCTGTGATAACCAAAACTGCATGGCAGAATATATAACAAAGCCGTGTAACCAAAACTGCATGCCTCTGGGACTAAGTGGACACTCAGGTTAGCAGAACAGAATGGAACCCAGAAGCAAATTGATGTGTTCAGTCATCTGACCTTGAACAAGGTGCTAAGAGTACACAATGGGAAAAGATAACGTCTTCAACAGATGGTATCAGGAAGCCTGAAATAATTGGCCCGAAATCATGCATACCAACCTGAGGTAGAGGGGATTAAAGGTTTAAGTGGCAAACCTGGGGCAGAATAGAAAAACATCAATGATTTCTTGCCTGTCAGCTAGAAAGCACAAACAATAAGACGGAAAACAGAGACGGGGGCTGTACCACATGGAAACCCTCTGCACATAAGAAAAAAGACAGAGTGAGACAGCAGCCCAGAGAGACGCAGCCGAACTGTCTTAAAACTCTTCCAACTCAATGCACCAAAGCACACACAACTTTAGAAGCAGTCAAAGGACCTGAACAGAAACTTGCCCAGAGAAAACAAACACATAATCAGCGTATTTGTCGAAGATGTGCGGCATCACTAAATATTGGTAAAATGCAAAATGAAATCACAGTGAGCTGTTTCTTCACACCGGTGACTGGCACGAAGAGTAAAAGGTAACAAATATTGGTGGAGATTTTGAGAGGTTGGGACGTAAAACGGGAAGTTTCAGTCACTAAGGAAAAAAAAAAGATAATATGAGTATGCAGATTCCATCAAAAACTACGAACACTGCCTTTTGATCCAGCTCTAGCCATCCTGCCCCAGGTCTGTATATCAGAAAGATTCTGTATAGGGATCTCCGGGAGACACCAGCACCCACGTGCAGCTTTATTTCCAATAGCCAGGGATGGAAGCAGCTGGAGGCTCCCTGGTGAATGAAGGTCAGATAAAAATGTGGCATGGCAGGCGGCCTCTGTGGTTGAATTAGGGAAACTCTAGGAGAGGCATCCCCATAGGAAGGGCAGCCGTCTCAACTAACCAGGATTCCCGAGATCTCTCATACGCTGAGCCACCAACCAAGCAGCATACATGAGCTTGTCTGAGGTGCCCCCGGCACATATACAGCAGAGGACTGCCTGGTCTAGTCTCCGTTTGAGAAGACGGCACCTAACACTTGAGAGACTTGAGGCCCCAGGGAGTGGGGAGGCCTCGTGGGAGGTGGAGGTGTGTGTGGGGTGGGATATCCTCTTGGTGACTGACTGAAGAGGAGGAACTGGCAGAGAGCAGAATGAGACAGGGGTAATGACTGGACTGTAAAAAAAAAAGGTTAAAGAATAAAAATAATTAAAAATTGTGGCATGGACTTTAAACTAGAATACTTTTGAGTCTTTTCCTAAAGAAAGAATGGTGTTGTGTTTGACATAAGGGGACCTGGAGGACATTATGTCAATCCAAATCACCCAGATCCAAGAAGTCCAATGCTGCCCGATTCACTTGAACAAGGCATTTAAAACACGCCGATTCACAGAAGCTTCGAGGGCTGGGAGACAGTGGAAGCAGGGAGTTGTCCCCGGGTATGTAGTTTGGTCTATTGGAGATAGATGTTTTGCTAGAAGTCTCCTGTGCAGCTTGGAGCCCTCAGCTAACACTACTGTTTTGTGCCCTTAGAATTTTATCAGTCTGGTACATCTTGCTATAGTAATCCTCTCCCCCCCAAAAAATCAGAAGACAAACTTTTCACACCTTGCTCTTTAAGGTTGCCATGGGAGTCCAATGATATAATTCCCATTAAGTCTTCGGAAACCACCCCATGCCGTGACATGACTCGCTTCTTATTGTTGCTCTTTCATTCAGTCTCTTACTGATGGACAACTGACGTGGTGTTTCAAAAATCTCCTGGTGATGGTCAAGCCCTTGCCATGTCGGGGATCAGTCAGCATGACGTAACTACTCAGGAAGACAGTATAATGTGTTTATTGCCCTTATTCAATCAAGCAAGCATGTGCTTCTGCTTGTCCATTTGGGTTCCAGACACCGTGGGAAACAACGTTAACTGGATGTTAGCAGTTAGCATCCTGTCTCTTAGCAGTTGGACAACTTAGGTAGGAGAACTAAGCAGATCATGCGCCACAGGATGAAACAACCCTCTGGATGAAACATTGTATCAAACAATGCCCACTTCTCAGGGCCCAGAGGCACTTGAAGATAAACAGCAACCTGTGTGTGTGAGTTCCACAGATTCTTCATGGCAAACTTGTGCTTGGAGAATCATAATGCTGGCCAACCGGAGGAGAACGTGGCCTTTTTATGTGGTCCTTTTGTGGTGGTTTGTACCAGGTCACCATTTAGACCCTCCTCCAAAATGGTATGGGTTTTTTCTATTTAATTCTCAGTTGTCAGAAGGTGTGTGGTTTCAAAGCACGATTCTTTCCCAACCTAGCCCGAAAAGGAGTTTCTCTGTATGTGTTGTCTCCCAAGTCTGGCTTGCTGGTAGGCTTGGCCCTTGTCAGGCTGCAGGCTGTCTGTAGGTAGTATTTTGCAGCCAGCATAATTTCTGGCAGGAGGTAGGAGTCAGAGCTTTACTCTCTGCTGTGCTTTCTGAAGAGGCACAGTTACTCGAAGATTCACCAGTGATACACATCAATCAGCAGCCAGACTAATTAATTGGCATCCTCAAGAATTTCCCCCCCTCAAAAGTTCTGTAACCCCGTGGTCTGTGGTCAGCCTACACCACTCCGAAGGTGTTGATTAAAACTGTGTCTTCCTGAGCTTGGAGAGAGATGGCTTAGCAGTCTTCCAGAGAACCTGAGTGAAGTTCGAAGCATCCCCTGGGGTGTCTCATAACTGCCTGTAACTCCAATTTCAGGCCTCCTAGCCACCTCTTCTGGCCTCCATTGGGCACACACACATGTGGTTTGCGCATACACAGAGGCATGCACGTGTACACATAAATTTAAAAAAAATTCTTTGAAAAAGAAACATGGGTTCCAGAGAATAGAGACAAGTCTCTGGAACGAGAGTCTTTGGGGTGTGTGTGTGTGTGTGTGTGTGTGTGTGTGTGTGTGTGTGTGTGTTATTAAAAAGTATATGTTTATCGTGCTTGATGCTTGAAGGACCTTAGTGCCTTGTGCTTGGTGAGTCATGGTGCCTAATTTCTCACTCGGCTCACAGACAAGGCTGATCTCTGAACTTGAGGCCCAGGCCTTGGGGCTCCCAGTGTACAGTCAATTTGATAACAGACACTCACAGAAGCATTTTCCAAGTTTCAATATGTATACAGAAGGCCTGGAGAATCTTATTAAAATGGGATTCTGATGTAATTCTGGAATAAGGGCTTAAATTTAGCATTTCTGGTAAGTCCTCAGACAATACAGATAATGCTAGACTGGACCACAGTGTGTAGCGAGAGCTTAGATGAAATATGTTTAATTATCGAGTTGTTCCATCCTTGATTAAAATAATCTTCTGCATATCTTATAGATGATCAAATAAATAATTAATTACTAAGTAATCTTGTGGGGTTTATCTTATTTGTTGCTGCAGACATCACTGCGTGGCCCAGATTGGCCTTGAACTCACGATCTTCCTGCATCAACCCTTCCGAGTGTCAGGTTGCCGGCATGAACCATCAGACTTCACATCAGATAAACTGGCTTAGGACAGAGTTAAAGCTCTGTTATGAAGGAGCTGGGTTCCACTGGTCTAATGTAGAGGGTAAATATTTTCAAAAGTTAAGGTTAAGTGAAAAAGATTCCCAGCAATGTCAAAGAGGGGACACGCGGGAAGCAGATGAACATGTGACTCAGGAACTGGCTTCAGCTGGTGGCCAGGGTGACAAGCTGGGGGACATATGGGCAGGATAGTGGGAACCACATTGTCAGTCAACACAGGCATGCATGCATGTGCACACACACACACACACACACACACAGGCACACACAGGCACACACAGGCACACACAGGCACACATCCATGGACACTGACATAGATACATATGCACACATTCACACATGCATACATATACACACACTCACATGCATGGGTTCTGAGTTCTGCCTTTTGCTGGCTTGGAGAGGGCAGGGCAAAGTCTGGAAAGGGTGAGGTCTGCAGCCTGCCTCTTTTAGATGCCTGCTGCATGCCAGGCTAGGATTCATAAAGCAGAATCCTGGAGAAATAGGGTCGGCAGAACTCCGGTCCAGCTGGGAATGCCGAAAGAGTGTAACAGCTCTTAGAAAAGGAGTAACGAGGTTCAGAAGGCTGGTGCGGGGCTGGGGTCCCCTGGCCCTGTGGTTCTGGTTCTGCTTAGGGTGTCCAGATGCTGCTGTGAACTGGGTGGGAAGAATGAAGCAGAGTCCAGAATAGGCAGGATCTCCATCTGATTGGGGTTGAGTACCCATGGTGGTGGTGATGGTGATGGTGGTGGTGGTGATGATGATGGTGATGGTGATGGTGGTGGTGATGGTTGTGGTGATGGTTATGGTGGTGATGGTGGTGGTGAAGGTGATGGTGGTAGTGGTGATGGTGATGATGGTGGTTATGGTGGTGATGATGGTGGTGGTAGTGGTGGTGATGGTGATGATGGTGGTTATGGTGGTGATGATGGTGGTGGTAGTGGTGGTGATGGTGGTGTTGATAGAAGGTCTTCCAGAGGATCTTAGTGCTACAGATTTTTAGTTAAAAGCTTTTGAAGATCTTTAATGAAGCAGCTCTCTGAGATTATCTTAGCTTGTTCTTATTTCTTTATTTGGGGTGGGTTTGAACCTATACAGTTTATTTAGGGTTGACCAAGGGTTATATGGTTTTGAGGAAGAGAATATCTAGGGAGGGAAAGGTTAGTGAAGGCTAAGGCCACTGAGATACCTCATTTGCAAGGGGAAGAATTCCAAAGGCTGTGCTGATGTGACTGACTACCTGTGACCACCTGAATGGGGGGGTCTCCAGGTTACCAGCTCCGAGGCAGGCATGGAAACAGGAGGGAGCTAGTTCCATTCCACCGGTCTCAAGTTTTGAGATTTCTGAACATGCTCTACCTCTACACACACAGTGTGACAGAATCCACACGTGGGGTGGAATGGAGGAAAATGGGGACAACCTGCATCCACACTCAGCTCTGAAGGAACGGAGAGAGCCTCCAACCTTCCCAGGAGACTGTATGGCAGCATTGACAGCATGAGTGAGTCGGCACCCATGAGAGACAGAGTGTGGAAAGTCAGAATAGAGCAAAGGGTGAGGGTGGAGAACATGCTCTACATCACTAGTTCCATGCCAGCTCCTCCAGTGGCATGGTCCACGTCTCTCTCTCTCTCTCACACACACACACACACACACACACACACACACACACACACACACACAGACACACACCAGCCAATGATCTTTTCCCTTCCTGGCTATTTTCATGCTCTTCCCCAAAACCATATAATCC
Organism: Rattus rattus; assembly: GCF_011064425.1. Taxonomy (NCBI): domain Eukaryota; kingdom Metazoa; phylum Chordata; class Mammalia; order Rodentia; family Muridae; genus Rattus; species Rattus rattus. Next base: position 4,964,029 of record NC_046159.1, read on the forward strand.
TTGGTTCACCCTGAATAGACTGTATAGATTCAAATCCACCTCAAATAAAGAAATAAGAACAAGCTAAGATTGTCTCAGAGAGCTGTTTTTTTGTTAAAGATCTTCAAAGGTCTTGCAAAGAAGGTCTCTCTTTCTCTCTCTCTCTCTCTCTCTGTGTGTGTGTGTGTGTGTGTGTGTGTGTGTGTCTGTGTGTGTATCCACTCACATATATGCCCATGGGACACACAGACAGACACACACACGCACGCACACACACACACACACACACACACACACACACAGACACAGAGAGAGAGAGAGAGAGAGAGAGAGAGAGAGAGAGAGATTCTCTTCTCTCCAGATTAAAGCTTTTCACAAAAGTAGAGTTTCTTTCAAACTCCCTCCTTGTTTGCTTATTGAGACATGGTCTGGTTTAGTCCAGGCTGCCCTCCATGTATCCAAAATTGGTTGTGTGCTCACAGCCCTCCTGGTATTTCTGGGGTACGGGGATTACAGGTCTGTGGTACCACAGTTGGCGCTCAGATATCTCACACCACCCTGGAAGACCCATGTCTCCATTTGACCCTCACCCTTTGCTCTATTCTGACTTTCCACACTCTGTCTCTCACGGATGCCGACTCACTCATGCTCTCAATGCTGCCAAAGAGCTCTCAAAGAGCTCTGTAGACCCCGAGTTAAGAAACAGGGCTCTAAAATGTGTGTTTCTTTTTCAACTGGCTGGAACGTGTACTCTAAGATCCATAGATGGAGAACGCTGTCTAGAAAGGTGCATATTGCAGCCAGCACACGTTTTAGGTTCTTTGCAGGCTACGTGGATGTTGGCTTTGCTTTCCATGAGCTTGTGTTTCCCCTTATCTGAAACAACACTTCTGCACATTCTTCTCAACCATCTCCATGTTTTAAAGGACCTCCAAGTGATCCTGATAAGCATCCGAGTTTGTGCACCCCAAGGGTGGGTGGGACTCATTATCAGCGTGGCTGGGAAATGCAGCAAATGGGATGTGCGTTCTTCACAATCATCTATGCGATGCCCGCGAAGGAGAAGCCATATCTGATGGAAGCGCTTCTGAGCAGGCAGCAACAGTAACCAAAGTTTGATCGATGGTAGATTGAACAATGGGGGCTTTTTTTTGCCTTGCATAACTAGAAGCCCGACTTAGCGGTTTGCTGGCACCGGTTCAACGTCAGAGCCATCAGGAACTATGTTTGTCTCTGCTTTATCTTCACCTCCTCGTATGCCTGCTTTCTTCCTCTTACCTGTAACTCTGTGTTTGCATAAAGCCAACAGGGCCTCAGGCATCATATTCTCACTCAAGGCAACATGAAGAGTGAAGGACTCATCTTTTTATCTGAGCAGAGACTCCGGTGAGCTTTGTGGGAGACTTTAGCTTAGTTTTTTCTTTTTTTTTTCTTGGCTAGAACCCACCATCCCACCCACCTGTGAGGAAGTCTGAGACATGAACAGTGAGTCCTCTTAGTAGGAGGTGTCTGAGAGGGAGACAGGAGGAGGGTGAGGGTAGGTAGTGAATAGGTGAGGAAAGACATCTTCACATGGTCTTCCTGACCCTGCCAGGCTGCGATGACATCACAGAGGAGGTAATGCATGCCCCACTCTGTTCTATTCACTCTTTTTTTCTTTTAAGGATCATTCTCTCTGCATAGGGTACTGCCCCCCCCCAAGTGTCCTGCTCCTGCTTCCACAGTGGTCCTGAGACTCTGCCGATGACAGCAGGTAATTGAGCTCTCGACACCCTTTATAAACCACGTAAATGCTTGTCCGATCGTTGCAGCCAACTTTCCTAGTGCACGTTGTTGGTGTTCCTGGTGAACGGGCAAGGAATATTAGGTCCAGAGTAGTTAAGTAGTGGGGCTGATGGCACCCAGCTCAGTGAGGTGCAGTTGGGGATCTAAAACAAGGCAGTTGGTTCTAGGGTTCAGGCCCTGAGCACAGTACCCTGAGCACTGTTCCCGGGTCTACTCCTGTCCACAGTATACTTGGATGCAAAGCCCACTGACAGACATATTGTAACGTAGCTAACCACATTTAGGCTTCATTTGTTCTGGAAAGAACATAGAAGGAGGAGGGAGGGTTGTGGAGATGTCTTAGGATTTGGCCATGGCCTCTCAAGCTATGAGGAGCACCACCCCCCAGGATGGATGGATATATATATATGCAGTTAGTTTTCTGGGATTGAGGTAACTTTTTCTTCAGCAATGTAACTGCTCGTAAGTTACCCATGCTCCCATAAGTAACTCCTCACCCAGGTCCTGTAAGGAGCACCAATTAAACTCATTGGCCCACTAAGCTATCCTTGGATGGAATCTCTTCTTTGGTCTCTGTGTTGTTACCCTGCCTGGAGTGGATAGATATCTGCATCTCTCTCCAGGAAAGGTTCTCTCAATAGCAAGTCATCTCAGGAAAGAAAACGAAGGGGCTGGTGAGAGGGCTCAGTGGTTAGAGGACCTGGGTTTGATTTCTAACACCCACACTGGGTGGCTCAGTTACCTATAACTCCAGCTACAGGGGATATAACACCCTCTTCTGGCCATCACTGGAACTACACTCACGTGCACACATATGTAATTAAAAATAAAAATTAATCTCTAAAAAAGTAACGGAAAGCAAGGGAGGATGACTGGAGGCTTCTTTGAGGTGGAGTTAAGCACATGTGGTGGCTTGAGCAGGGATACCTCAGACTAGCACAGTATAGTCCCTTCTAGAAAGTTGGTGACCTTGTCCATGTAGGCTCATGTGTACCGTCTGTGCTGGGTCTGAGCAGCTGGCGTTAAGAGACTTTGAACTTAGTCTGCTGTTATATTTGTCACTGCCCATTGTGTGAGTTGTGCATTCCTGCAAAGGATGGCTTACACTTCAGCTCTGAGCTCCCGCCTCATGAACCAGTCAACCGCAAAGGGGCTCTTTCTTCTTGACCATTCTTCAGCCTGACTGGAAGGCTGGAAGAGGATGGCTCTGGAACCAGCTTCTAAGCGATTGCTATCTCACAACAGACTTGATTCTCTTTGTTGAATAACATTATGCGGGCTCTTCTAGAGTGAGGATAGCCCTGGAACAACTCACATTTAGTGACCATGATACAGAAATATGGGACCAAAATATCTGTAAAACATGGGTCATGTCCATTAAGCTAAGTGTATCCTATTTAGACAACCAAATACATTGTCCACTGGTTTGCTAGATAGTTCCGATAGGCCAGCATCTGGAGAGATAACCCCATTTTCAACAATTATTGGTGGTAAGGAGGGCAGGAGTGCGTGATTAAAGGGTAAGGGTGTCCTGTCCGCTCCACTATTAATTAAAAACTCTGAACAAACAGAGGCTAGAGATAATCTCCAGGATAAAAAACTGCAGACCTCAAGAGAAGCCTCTGACTATCGGTAGCTCTGGGCACCTAAAGATCTATTTCACAGCATGTTTCCCCTTGGATCAAATAACCATCAAGATGTCCACTCTGTCATTTAGAATGCCCAGATAGATGAAGCGGTGCTCTCTCTGTGTTTATTCTCTCTGGTATCAGTTCTGTATTGTTTCTGTCCAGAAACTGCTTTCTGAACACCTCAGTCAACCTCTTCAGGGTGGATGGCTGTCTTGGAAGGAGAGAGCGGAACTCCTCAGTACCAAGAAGTAGCTGAGTTCACATTCTGTGTACTGAAGGTCAGAATTACCTCAGCACAGACACACAACTGCCTATTTGAATACACAACATAAAAGGGCAAGCCGTCCTTAATTTCCTCTCGAGAGCGCCCTTGCACCTGCAGACTTCCTGGGACTTCCTCCCCCTCTCCGCCCCCTCCCCGGGAGGGGCAGCTTGGAAGCACCTGGAGGCCAACCACTGCAGCTGTCTGCCTGAAGGCAAAGATTTGATCGGGTTTATGGAACCCATGTGGTATGTCCTAACAAAACAATCCTCCACAGAGATTACAAAGCTCGAGGTGTTTTTAATTCTGAAGATATGCAAACCGTATGCCTACAGAAGTGACGGGAGATTCCACAACAGTAGTACGGGATGGCTTCCAAGAATCTTCTATCCGGGGCTGGGGCTTGGTTGGTATTTAAGGCTGGGCATTTTTTTTTTCTTTCTTTTTTTTTTTTTATTAACTTGAATATTTCTTATATACATTTCGAGTATTATTCCCTTTCCCGGTTTTTGGGCAAACATCCCCCTCCCCCTCCCCTTCCTTATGGGTGTTCCTTGACCCCCATGCAACAGTCTAGTTTGGGGGGTTCAGTAAGCAGGAAGGCTTGGGCATATATTAATTATAAATTGTTTGAAGCTGCAAGAAAACCCTGTGGTCCTGGATGCAGATTTGGTAAAGTAGAAAACAATGGTTTTTTTTCTCCCACTTTTATTTTTATTTAAATTGACACACATTCATTAGAAGGAGGATTCTAATTGTTTTCTTCTAAATTAAACAAGGCACTAGGTTTTCAAAAACAAAATAGAAATTCTAAAAGCCCCCCACCCCCAAAGCTTTTTGGCTGCGCAAAACGCAGTGGAGACCAATTTTGGTGTAAATCCGAGTTATAAAGTAAATTTCCCTTGATTGATGGATTGTTTTCCCTGAAGGACAAAAGACAGAACCAAAGCTGTTTCCTCTTGAAGTCAGCTACGCTGTCTGTCCAGAAGGCTGCTGAGCTGTCCATGCCCAGTCATCCCTTCCTGACTTATAAGGCAGCATACATCATTCTCGCAGACCTGACCATTTTGCTAAATTGCGATGGCCACACAGTTCCCAGTCAGAATCTTTATAGTACAATGTAAAAAAACAACAACAACAACAACAGCAACAGCAACAACAACAACAAAAAACCAACAACGAAGCATTTACCAGACTTAGTCACTCCTCATAACTGTAAACGTTCTTAAGTCTCGGTCAGGTTAAACAAGTTTATTCTCGCTGACACGTTCCCTCCAAAACTACCAGAAGGTGTTTGTTTGCTCTCAGAATGGTGTGTGCCTCTCTCCCTCTAGAGCCCTGGGGCAAAGGCAGACAGAGTGTGCATGCTGGCTGCCCACCCACCTGCCATTGCTGGGTCTGCTTTTGGGACTTTTGTTGAACCAGGTTTGAAAGCACGGCTCCTGTGGACATGCCTTGATCTCTGACATTAGCTTCTCAGCTTTGTTCTTGGAAATAATAAGAGCTACGAGGTCGAAACCCTCCACCCTCCTGCACAGCTTCATGCGGGCAAAGGTAGGTGTCGAAGCTCCTTCCAGGCAGGTTTGGACACTCCAGGTGCAAGTCTCAGGCTTTCCTGGATTTAGGGTTATACTCATGAATCTCCTGACTCACATTACAGGGTCTTAAGACTTACTTACTGGGGAAAAAATCCTCCCAGAGGTTGAGCCAGCTATCACATAATTTCCTCATTTATTATACACCCAGAAGAGATGGCTTGTTCATTCTAGTGCACTGTCGTGAGTGCACTGTTGACATCACCTCTTAGTCTTAGAAAGATGAAGGGGACCCTCACGGGGAAAGAAACAAAACCTTTTGTGTGGTTGTGTTTGCATGTGTGCATGGGTACCCAAACCTATGCAGAGGCACAAAGGACAGGGGAGGACATGAGGGATCCTGTGCTATCACTGTTTACCTGTCTTGAGACAGAGTCCCTCACCAAATCTGGAATTTACTGCTTTTAGGCTAAGTTGGTTGCCAGTTAGTCCAGTTACCATGCTCTCCCTCCCTCTTTCCCTCTTTCCCTTCCTCCTGCTCTTCATCCCATTCTTCCTCCCTTCCTCCCTTCCTTCCTTCCTTCCTTCCTTCCTTCCTTCCTTCCTCCCACTCTTCCTTCCTTCCTTCCTTCCTTCCTTCCCTCCCTCCCTCCTTCCTTCCTTCCTTCCTTCCTTCCAAGCCCTGGGGGTTGACATGCATAAGCAAGCATCTGGCTTTTATGTGGGTGCTGGGGATCCCACCTAAGGTCCTCATCTTTGCACAGAAAGTACTTTTACTTACTGAGGCGTCTTTACAGCCCTGGGAAGAAACAGTTGCTCAATTTCACTGCCCACCCCCTATTTCTGAATCTCGCATCACACAACCTGAGCCTACTGCATCTTGGAGCTTCTTGGCATCACCAGAGAATGAATACATGCACCCCCAGCAAAGAACACTTTCAGAAAGGACTTCATCTTCAAGGAGGATTTTAAAAGTTCAGAATTATCTAACTAGTTAGATAATTAGTCTATAAAAGGTCCTAGCAACAATGCCAAAGATGTGGATAATTCAATAATGTTTGCAGATTCTCTTTTCTCTAGTAGACATTTGAGCCAGCTCTTCCTGCCCCATGGGATAGAGTCGGGCCAATGCTGACTTTTGTGTTGTTCCCACTGTGGGACAGAAGCTAGTACTTGGGAGGAATGAGAACCATAGACCATAAAAGAACACATACCAGCTTGCCTCATGGCACTTTCTCAGCAACCCCACATGAGTCTAAAAACAAAACAAAATGACAACAACAACAACGAAGACCCAAGAGCTAATTGCATTCAATCTGTGGAATCCTTGAGGTGGACTGAGTGCCAACTCCTCTAAGAACCAAAACTTTTCTTGAGCAGCTGTTGATGGGCTGAACAGAGAGCTTTGCCTTGAGAAGACCACAGGAACCTCTTACTTAAGATGGGTTTCAGTGTATTTTTGGTTTTCTTTTCAGTGGACAGCAGCTATATAAGATGGATGTCATGGAATCTGTGCCTCCCAAAGCCTTGTGTAGTTAAAGACCCAACTCTTCACAAGGTACCTGTCAGCACTAACATCTTGTCCTCCCAGTCTGTCTTAGTATCAGATGTCAGTGTTTTGTGTTTCATGCTTCATGAGTTTAGTGGATTTCTTTGTAGATGACAAGCCCATTCCCTCGCTTCTCATTAAACAGATAATGGAGGCTTCTCATTATCTGTTCTGGCCGATGCTTCCAGACTGTTCTCTTTGCCCACCTTGCCCTCAGCCCCTGAGCCTTTCTGTGCCTCTTACTCACAGTGTCTCTTCAGTGTGACTTTTCCTATCAGACGTCCTCCCCCACAGTCTGCATGCCTCAGTCAACGTCTCCCTGACAAATTTGCCCCTTGTCTCCGCTTTCCCCATTTTTACTCATGAACAAAAGTATGCTCCCATCTTGAGGTTGCCACACATATCCCACTATTCGCCTGTTTGCCCTGTCACGTTATGAAGTGTTTGATGAAAGCATTCTCATCGTTTCTCATCTCCATTCACACAGTGTGCTGTGCAGATGTGGGAACATCCCACTGCTTAACCACTGAATTTTAGAGTGTTTGTCAAACAGCATATTTTGGCAGGACAAGGGACAGATGTGTGTGATAATGATTTTAAAACACTGACCTCTTTATTTTTGGTTCTTATTCTGCAAGAGTAGTACTTTCAACATAAATATGGTGTGAGTCATGTATACAATTAAAATATTCCCAGTAGTTACATTTTAAAAAGTAAAAAAAGCCCAGAGACTTGTAACATTAATTTTAAAATTATGTTGTTTAGCCCATTGCATACGAAAAGCTATCATTTCAACATGTATTAACCTAAAAAATGATTAAAGAGATGGTTCACATATTTTGTTTTTTTTTTTTTTTTAAGTTCTTGAAATCTCCTACACAGCTCTCTTTTGTGTTTCAGACCGGATCAGCCACATTTCATGTATTTATCCAGCCTTGAGTACCTCCCGGATATCCAAGACACAACGGCTCTAGAGAATTCTGCTTCTCCCTGCACTGCAGCAAGTGCTCCAGGAGACATGGCAGACGTAAAAGGGAAGAATGAGGACTGTGTCTTGCTTTGGAAAGTCTAGGTCCTTGGTGTTCAGGAGGCCAAGGAACACTTCACGCTGAGCAAATGAAGTAGTTTCAGAAGAAAGCTTGTTTCAAAACACGCTCCCTGCAGGGGCTTTCCACCCACCTGTCACAGATGCTCACAGGGGCCGCCAGTGATTCATGAATGTGCAGCTACGCTCAGCACAGAACCCCTTCACTGAGGAGGGAACGTTGCAAGGGCTTGAGTGGACTGATGTGGTCCTGAGCAAGAGAGGCTCATACTTCTCTCTCAGGTTCCGAATTCCAGGCTGACTAAATGTGTGCCTCGGTCCAGGTGGATGGACCTGTGACGAACTCATGACTGTTCTCAAGTTCCAAAGCTCTATAGTGACTGTGACTCAGGGAGCAGCTAAGACGTGGGGCAATTTATAACCATCCCTGGTTCCCTACAGCCTGCCCCTTTGTAAGAGAGGCCAAAAGAGAGAAAAGCACAGCCTAACACCAGACCTGTGAACGGACAAGCAGGTGACAGAGCAACACAGACACAGGTGGTTCTTGTAGTTAGGAAGAAGGGACAATAGAATAGTCAGCTATGAGGACAGGGGACCAACGAGTGGGAATATAATAGCCAGCTGGAGCGATGTCACCATGGGTAGGTGAACTTCCTCAAGATGACACCCTCAGGCTTTGGTACCACCTGACTCTGGAGATTAGACTCAACTCCAGAGAGAGCAGCCGGGCCACACCAACAGGGCCCAGCTTTGGCAGAAACTTGAGGACTTTTAAAATCAAGTTTAGTTATAGAAAAAATGAAGCCATCTCTTGCAGACCCAACATTGAGGGCCATGATGGATGACCCCTATCCAAAAGGTATTTGGGGCCCACAGTGACTCTGGTGAATGTTTTTAATGGTCTTACTATCATCCTTATTTTTAAATTATTACTGAAGAAGGCCTTAAAGTCACAAACATGAACCCGAAAGTATTTTAAGTTGAATATCACAATTAACCACCATTAACTAAATTACTATTGGATTCATAAAACATAAAAAACGGGAAGATAGATACTTCACCACGTAGTCAAGGAATGGGTGGAGACCAGGACATAGCCAATGTTGAATGCTGAGAAATGCCAGGTCAGTGAATGTAACTATCATGTCCCCAAGGTCTTAGAAAGGGACAGTCATGTACAGACACTATCTTTCTATACTACAGCAAAGAATAGAAAATATTAGGCCTAGACTTCAGAGGAAGGAGAGTGCCCGATAACTGTCAAGAAAGTAGATGAACAAAGACATTGTGGATGCAGGTCAGAAAGGAATGCAGATAAATCACGTCTATATTAACAATGAAATCTTGGGAACCAACTCTAGCTTTCCTAGGTTTGCTAACAGCACAAGTGTGATATCCTTTCTTCTGAAATAAGGAGACGAAGAAAGGCTGAAAACTGATTGGTTGCAGGATGAAGGTCTTCAACTGTGGCCTCTCAACAACCCAACGCTCTACTCGTTCTACAAGTCTGCCTGACCCAATGGTCAAGCCCAAAGCTTCCATCAAGCTTTGAAAAATGCAAGAGAGCATAGAGGGCCATGCTAAGACAACTTACATGAAATGACTTGTCTTCTTGGCGTGTTATTACTCTCTCTGTGTACTTGCACATGTGGAGGTCAAGGGACAACCTTAAGCTCTATTTCTCAGGAGGTGTCCATCTTGTGTTTCGAGGCAGGGTTTTTCATTGTCCTGGAATTTGACAAATTAGCCGGGCTGGTTGGCCAATGAGCCCCAGACATATGACTACCCTCCTGCTCCCTGTGCTCATGTTATACATATGTTTTGAAATTGGGTTCTTGGGAATCAAACTCAGGAGTTCACGTTGGCAAGGCAAGCAGTTTACCAAGCCAGTCATCCCAACCACCTGAATTTATTTTTAATCTAGGAAAAGAGATCACCAAGAAAAGCATTGTCCTCGGAGAACAAGGTGCATAAGCTCCTGGTCTCACATTCCAGACTCAGGAAATGCTTGAAAATAATTCTGAGCACAAAAATGGAATTGCTGCCATTAGTTTGCCCTTCTTCTCTCTCCAGCAGCCCCTCTTTTCTCTCTCTGTTTCTCTGATTGAGAAGCATGCCGAAGGATACTGAGGGGTGGAATAAAGCTCCAGCAGGATTACCTGACACACCTCAGATTTGTGTTTGAATGGGATTGCTTTCAGGACACCACTCAGCAAAGATGGCTGGCTACCTGCCCCCTGTGCAGTGGGACAAGTAGACCCCTGCATATTATTCCCCTTGATTTTCTCTACAACAGGATGAAGCTGTTTTGTCTGTGGTCTGGTACCCTGAAAGAGCGTCTGGGCTTCTTGATGTGCGTGTAAGCAGGTGAGAGTTTTCAGGTGTGTGGACTCAAGGAAAAGGTATTAGCTTTCCCACAGGAGATTTTTTTTTCTCATTGCCCTATGCCTATTTGGTGCTAGCAGTCAAACTCAGAGCTTGCCTGCCAGGTATGCACTCAGTTGCTGAGCTGTGTCAGCAACCCTGGGTGTAAGCACTTTGCTTTAAGTAGACTGGCTCATAGTTTAAGCTGAGTGCCAGCCTAGACACCCAGGTGTCTCAGAGGGCCACCCAGCAGGGTGGTAGTGGACTCTGGTTAAATCTCATGATTCTTCTTTTAAGTCGAGAATAAGTGTGGAGACACAAGTCTATAATCAGAGTGCTTGTTTCCCATTTGCTCCAGTCTCAGAGACTAAAGACAAACTTTCCTTTCTTTGGGTAGCAGGAAGTGTCTCATTCATCCCCACAAAGGCAAAAGCTTCCGTGTTAATGACACTGGACTGAATAGAGATGGATAAAGACACCAAGGCTTCATAATCAGGGACTGTTATACTGGCAATTTGTTAGGAAACAAATACTTTATAATCTCAGACCACAGTGAGATTAATTTTCCCTTCTTTTTACACAGATGTGATGAACATGCGCTGTACTTGTTTGTCTGCCCGCTAATTGTGTGAGACGCTTCCAAGGACAGTTTCCTGGTCTCTCTCTGTGTATCTTGGATAGGATCTCTCAATGAGAATATTGAACCAGCTGTACTGTCATTACCCAGGGGAGTGATTCAGAGTGTTTGTCCATAACTCCACACTCCTAAGTCTAAAGGAACCTAAATTTGTATATACATGCATATGCACATATAAAAGTGATATGCATACATAGGTAAGTTTACGTTTGCGTATATGTATGTGTAAAGTGTATGCATATGTATATCTATGTAGTAAATCGACCACCGTTTTTTTTAATCAATCATTGAATATTTATCAATCTCCTTTTATTTTTCTCTCTCTCTCTTTCATGCCCTCTCCCACCCTTTCTATCTCCCCTTAGGTAAATCTCTTACAAACTGGGGCTTTGGAGGCCCAGACGTTCATTTAAAATGACTCATCTCTGAGGAGAGTAATGGTGTTGGATGGGTAGAAGGAGGAGGCCTTCGCTCTGTTGGGTGGAGGAAGGAAAACAGACATGCACAGAGGGTCAGAGGGATGTCTAGAGTGGGTGAGGGGGAAGTTACTTGTGAGTTCCCTCAGCAGATGGGTCTGTATTTCCTTTGTGGGTGGGGTGGGAGGTTGGAAGAGGAGTGTGTGAATCACGGCTCTTTTCTGTAATTTTCTCATTCCACTTGGGGTTGAAAACAGCCGATCACTCACTGGCCTATACCATCGTTACCCTCTCGGTCCTGAAGAGTTGGAATAGAGAGAAAGAGATGAGGTAACAGGTGCTTACTGAGATGAATGCACTGAAGAGGAAGGGGAGGCAAGGGGCTGTTAAGTCTATAATGCTCTGCCTATAAACCTCGATGTTTACAAGAACAGGCACAGTAAGGCACTTGCCAGAGTTCTTTGCGGCCTCCGTTTTGTGTTTTCGGTATTTTCTCATTCAGAGAGTTTAACTTTGTTCTCACTCTGCACCCCAAATTAGGGCATCTTTCCTCAAGCTACCTCACACCCCACCTTCCAAGAATGTGGGGATGGCAGCACCAATCCCTGGTATGCAGGGCTCAGCCTGTTCTGGGGTGTATTCAGAGCTGGTCTGTCAGTCAGCAGGATGGAGATTGGTAAAATAAACATGTAAACCCATGAAATGCACGTTAAACTGCACTCACAGGATTCTTCAATCCCTCCCACTTCAGCTTGGGGCTTTTGGTCTGTTTGGTTTATATTTCCAGTAAAAAGAGTGAGCTGTAATGGAGACTATATTTTCGTTTTAATATTATCTTGAAATATGACACGTTATTAAATTTGTACAGACTAAATCTGCTGTTTTATGTGGTTCCTTTTCCCAGCAGGTCATGAACCTAAGGATGAGTGCTAATCAAACATTTTGAACAAACTCAGGGGAGCTTCCCTCCGTTGCTTAGGCACAAGACACCGAGATGGTCCTTGGCAAGGGAGCTAGAGATCAATACGGCTGAGAGGAATCTCCAGTACCCCACATCCCTACCTCTATCTTTTTCAGTATGGTGAAACCCACTTGGCTCATCCAACTGCAACCAGGGAGGTCAGACTGAAGGTCAGGGAATGAGGCGGGGAACTCCACAAGGAATCTGGTGTATCAGTTCACTCAAAATGTCCCTCAAAACTGGCTCTATCTGTGGGTTTGTGTGGGCTAGCGTGACTTCAACCTCTTCCTCTTCAGGTTTGTCAGACTTTAATGTCTACATATCTCTCAACTTCTACACATGTTTCTGGAAGGAGGAGGTGAGTGGAGGGTGTGAGAGGGAGATGGGAGGGCAGTGGGAGATGAGCAGTTCGTCTTTGAGTCAAGGGAAATGCGGATGCAGAGACCTGACCCTCCCAGGTGAATCATTCTGTCGGCTGGTGTCTGCGGTTGGTGGCGGTTCTGGGCTTGAGGCTGATTCTTAGTATGAGACAGTTTGTCTTTGCATTCCGTGTGTGCGTCCTCATTCTTCTCTCAGAGCTCCCTTGCAAGCCTCTCTCTTGACAGAGATACTAAGAGGACACACGCTCCAACACAACGACATCTCCTTCCACTAAAGCCCCTTGTCATGGTTTCCGACTCCATGAGGAGTTTTGCCCACTCTCCTCCCCTGATCTTCAGTGCCTGTACCACAGGCCAAAGTAGAACCTGATGTTCAGAAAATGTTTGTGGAGAGCCGTGCTCTAAGTTTAACCCACAGAGCAAAGTCTCTTAGGGTGAACTTTCAGTTACTTTAAAATGAAGAGGCAAGACGTTTTAAAGAAATGGAGCCCATTTTTTTGGCAAGAGTGGTGGTGCACACCTTTAATACCAGCACTGGGGAGGTAGAAGCAGGCGGATCTCTGTGAATTCTAGGACATCCTGCTCTGCACACTGAGTTACAGACTAGTCAGGGCTGCACCGTGAGCCTCTGTATTTCTGTCAGTATGTGTGGCAGTCTTCTAATGAGGAGAGAGAGCAGAAGATTCTCAGAATTATTAGGATGCCTATAGTGGCTAGGTTACCATGCTGCCATGTTGCAATGGTAATAGCCAATAAGAGGTAGATAGGAAATATATAAAGGCTATGGCCGTTCTAAGCATATTTGAATTTCTAATTATATACTGAAATTTTTTTTTTGACAACTAAAACTTTCTTAGGATTTGGGGTGAAAGAGAGGAAGCGACAGTTCAGAGCCCTGGCTACTCATCCAGAACACCTGGGTTTGGTTCCCAGCACCCGCCTGGCAGCTCAGAACTATCTGTAACTGCAGCCGTAGGAGAGCTGAGGCCCTCTTCTGGCCTCCATGGGCACTGCATACACAGACATATTCGCAGATGAAATGCCCATACACATAAAATAAGTAAAACAATCTTTCTTAGAATCAGAGCGTTGTGAGCATATGTCGACACCACACCCCTTGTCTGTCTGCTTGTACTATGTCTTCTTGGGAAGAAGGACGTTTCCCTGCGGAAGTACTGGAGTTTAGGCTCAGGGCTGGCATGCAAAGGCCGTTCTGTACCATTGAACTACACTTTAATCTCTGTATTTTGAGTCAAGTCTAGGCTGTCCAGGCTGGACTTCAGTCTACACTTGTCAAGGAAGTTCTTGACTTTGTGATCCTCCTGCCTCAACCTCCTAATGTGCTGGGATTGGGCCTGTACCAACCAGGCCAATGTAAAATGTGAACTTTTATAGAGTTTTTTTTTTCAATACCAACTTCGAAAATGTGTTTTTCAAAGTGTCACACTTTCACGGTTGTAATTAGTATAATTAATTATTAGCCAAATTTTCCATTGTTGAAATATTATTTTTATCGCAAGCTAAAATTACTATTTTCATTTGCATCACAGAGTCGTTTGGTAAGATTTCAAAACATTACAAAACTTCCCCTGAGATACACTGGTTCATAATGGAATAATTTTTATTCCTCTGGGTCAAACATGGAGAATTTAGCTGTTTTTATTAATTCTTGCCTCAGCATATTATTTTTAGAAGGATAATTTCCATAACAGAAATTATTTTCCTCTATTCTATAAGAAGCCATTTCTGATGTCGAATTCAGTTTATTCCTGAATTATATATATATTGCTTTTAAAAATGAGCTGGAATCTCTCTGGATACGTCTTTTCTCAACAGCTTACCCAGTATTAACCTGCCAGTGGGAGTGGAAAGAATTATTTAAAAGCAGAAATGGTTGCATGTTTTCTTTCGGGCATGTGATGGGGATTAGAAATGGAAAGATACCTTTTGATTTTTACAGTTTGTGATGGTTGCTGAGTTCAGTTTCGAAAGGGAAGAAACCCCTCATCGCTCTTCTTGGAACTGATAATTTTGCCGTTAGAAAAGTAGGGCAAATAAAGTGGATGAGACCAACAATCTGAAGCACAGTCTACTTCCCTGCGCCCCTCTCTCCCCGTTCTTGACCAGGAGCCCGTGCCATACCTCCCCGTCTTCTGCTTCCTTGATGACCAGCCTGACAGACAGCGCCCTGTGCTTCCTCCCCTAGCACTTCTCTTTCCACACTCCCTTCCAAAAACCCACTTCAGAACTACCATGATGAGGTTCCCTTAACGGCATCCTATGTGGAGCTCTGTCTTGTGAGTACATGGAAGACCAAGGCTGAGCCTCGGGATCCTGGCTACACTGGTGCCCGGGGAAGACCAGGATGTGCTCCGTTGCTTTGAAGGAGAAAGGGCAGAGACACTGTCTGGGCCGTGCACGGAGAGCAGTGGAAAGAGAGAGAGAGAGAGAGAGAGAGAGAGAGAGAGAGAGAGAGAGAGAGAGAGAGAGCTGACAGTGGCTGACCTGGTGAGTGACTTGGGGAGATGCAGCTAATGAGGACCTCTAGAAAGAAATGCTGTACGCTGAGTGATGGGTTCCCAGGATCATCTGTTCAAATCCCCAGGTAAGTTTTACATGCCTAGCTTGTGCTCTGTGTGGTAGCTTTCTTTGGAGGAAGAATTTATGTGTAGGGTCTTTAAGCTCGGCACAGAACAAAACATAAAGCTACCCCACGCCCATCTTTTCAGCCTCAGCGAAAGCCTCAGAAGAAAGCACGGCGGGCTAGGGAGACAGCTCAGCTGGTGAAGTAGCCATGGTCAAAGCATAAATATCTGAACTCAATCCCCAGAATCAAACTGTTCTTAAAAGACTGGGCTTGGTGGTGTGCACTTGAACCTTTAGCAGTAGAGAAACAAAGACCGGCAGCTCCCTGGAACTGCTAGGCACTCAGTCTAGCCTCCTTGGCAACATCCAGGCAAGCAAGAGACTCTGCCATTGGAGACAATCAAAACCAAACCAAACCACAACAAACAAGAGAGGTGAGGTCAGAACTGCCGTGAGTTCAAACGTGTGACCGATATGTCACACCTGGAACTCAGTGTTCAACATTGCTACCCCCGCCTCCCCTACTCCCGCCCCACACTTTTACATTCTTTCTGCCCCTCCTTCCTCAATATTCCCCGAGTGTTAGAAGAGGTGGTGTAGACATCTCCTCAGTGGCTAGGCATTCACAGTCATTCCTTCCAATACTTTGACCCATCCTGAGTCTCATTTCTCAGTACTGACCACTGTGAGAAGAAGCTCCTTTGTCCAAAGCTGAGAGAAGCCATAATCAATGGACAGAGACGTAACCGTGTGTATCAAATCCCATCACAAGTGGTTGGTTACGCCTTACAGTCTCGACCCTATTGTGCTTGTCTGTGATTGCCTTGCCATTTTGTATTGTAGCATTCGGGGTCCCCACCGAGTAAGATTGGTGATAACCATTCTCCCCTAGCAGCTATGTGGCACCTCCTGGAATGATGAGAGTTAGCTCCTGGGGAGAGCGCTTACACTGTAGTTTCACTTGGACTTCTCTGCCTATAACCAAGGACAAAGATGTGTGCCATGAGACTGGGCCTGACTGTACTCTGTCATGAGAGAGGGAGAGGCTCTTGGGTCCCTACCCCTCCCTGAAGGTCTCTATATAGTTGTGGTTGATGGGGAAGAAGAGGCATTTTCTTCAGTGGTAGCCAATGGTGAGGTATCCATACCCTTGTAAACAATCCCAGTGAGACTCACCCGGTCACTCTCACAAACTCACAGAAGGCGTAAAAGCAGGAGCACTGTTGGGAAGGGAAGAAGAAAGTCAGATGGCTGGGGGGCAGAAAGGGTAATGGGGTGAGTAGGGTCAAAATAGATGTAATAGCTGAGGTTGTATCTCCACATGCAAGCACACACACTTGCATAACATGACTGTGTGTGTGTGCAAATACACCGAATGACCTACCAAGGGTCTCTGCTTCTTCACCTCTATGTACTAAATGTACTCTCCAGGAACATGTGGTGACTGCTAGTGGATCTCTTTTAAGAGGAATGAAATACTCTGTAATTAGACAACAGTCATGAGAGTATGCTCTCTAAATATCTAAAAAAGCAACAACAAAAACACCAAGTGCATTTTCCAGTAAGTGTTGTAGTACACGAGTCCTCTCAATGCAGCTGTAAATTTCTCTAAGTTATTCTTAGATTCTCATCTATCCTGTGAGCCAGTCTCCTCTGCAGAACTTAGGCTAACATTAGCTGTTGCCACCTGCATCCTGCAGAGGCCTGAACTTCAACTTGCAGTGTTTGTTGATGTCACTGCGTCAGATTTGAATACCCTGTGCCTTCCCCTTTCCCTAAGCCTGTTCCTCTTCAGGATTGGTCCGAAGGGGTGCTCTCAGTGTTCATCATGCTGTTAGCTGCCTCCTGCCCTCCAGTCAGCCACCAGGTCAGAGCGAGTGAATGGCGATAGCTTAGAAAAAGCTATATTGGCAATTCACATACTACAAAACTTACTGGAAAATACAGTTTTTTAAAAGATATTTAGAGAGCATGCTCTCATGATCACTGTCTTATTACAGAATATTTCATTCCTCTTAAAAGACATCCACGAGCAGGTCCCATACCTACTTCTCCCACAGCCCCCTGGAAACCATCAACTAAGGCATCTCACACAAGTGGAAACATATCTTTTACTTATCATTATATTTAATCCATTCAATATTCAATACCTCATTTCCTGGTTCATCAAACCCCACCAAAGCCTGGATTTTGCCTTTAGGTATAAAATGAAATTGGAAATTAAAGCTTTTTAAATGTTAAGAACAGTACCCCCATTGTATGGATGTGGTGTATTTGTTTGTTGAAGGTGACCTTGGATGTTAAATATAGAGTGTCATGTATGGGCTGTTGTGATTGCCCCTTGAAGAACTAGATTGTTTCGTGGGGAGGGAATGACTGCTGCTGTACCTGCAATAACTTTAGATATCTCCTTGTAATATTTCACTTAGAAAATGTCACCAAGCAAGAACCCATGGTTGGGGAGCTCACAGAACCTGCCATTGTTGTTTAGCTAGAGGACTATGTCTACATATATTAGCTGCTTTCAGTCCTCATTAGAGAAGTTCCACTCTGCCGTGGATGGAGGTTAGTGGATAAACTGACAACTGGCCAAACTGAAGAGAATATGTAACATTAGAGTGCTCACTCACAAATGGGACATCTGTATAACCCCCAAACTCCCCAAGACTCAGGGGTCATCGTTGAAGAGGGGCAGACAGATTGTTAAGAACCAGAGGTTGGGAAGGACCAAAATGAGACAGTGTCTTCTTGATACGACAGGATTCATAAACTTGCAGGGAACAGTAGTTGTCTGCACAAGATCAAGCTGTCAACATCCCAGCATGGAGACTGAAGATGGACTCACAAGTTTCCATCCTGATTGGAGGTTGTTGACAGTTGGTGGCTTCTGGGAAAAGAAGAGTCACTTTTCTTTAAGGGGGTAGCTTCTAGTAGGTCAAGCAGGTTCCTGTAGATGGCCTCACACTCAGAAGTATGTGGATTCAGTGGGTTTTTTTAGGGGAAAAAAGTCAGAGAGCTGGAAGGGAATGAGGTGAGGGAGTAGATTTTGGAGGAGTTACAGGGAGGAGGGGAGAGTTTATATGATCAAAATGCATTGTGTAAAGCTAGGCACAGTGTTTTGAACCTTTAATCTCAATACTTGAAAAGTAGAGGCAGGCAGATCTCTGAGTTCTAGGCCAACAAGTGTTACATATTGGGGCCATGTCTAAGGAATGCACTGTATAGCATTTGAAGAATTAATAAAATATTGTATTAAAATGCTATCAGGCTTATCACTCTGTTTTACAGACAGTTGCTTGTGTTTGAGTCCCTTACTAAGGTCTGTGAATCCTCGATGGTGCTTTTCTTCTTTTCTTTTATTTCTTCCTTTGGTGATTTCTTTATGTGGATTTTAACATTTCATAGTGGATTCCTTCTCTCTTCTTAATGGACAAGTCTACTCCAAGCTTAAAAGTTGCAAACCCACCTTTTGCATGCTCAGGAGTCTGTGGGTCAACACCGCTTGTGAGCCTCACCTCTGAGAGCTGAGTGCTGCCTCCATAGTATGGGCTGAGCTCACTTCTGTATTTGAGGTCAGCTGGCACTGGGGCTGGGGACTGGGCTGGTCTCATTTAGCCCTGTGTGCTTGTTGAGCACTTGGCTGAAGCTGTTGGCTGGAGGATCTTGGTTTTCTGCCATACAGCTTCTCATCTTCAACATGGCTTGCCCAGGCGTCTTGGCATGGCAATCTCCAAGCAGCAAGAGAGAGAAGCTGCTGGGTCTCTTGAGGCTACACCAGAGGCTGTGCAGTATCGCCTCATGACACTTTAAAAGTCAAAGCTAGAACCAAGGTCAGTCCTGATTCAGTGGGAAATAAACCAGCTCCCAATGGAAGGAATGGAAAAGTCACACTGAAGAAGAGTACACAGAGAGGCAGGAGTGATTCACCGGGGCCACACATTGCTCCTGGCACAGTTGTATGTCATAACTGCCTGTAGAGTGGACTGCACAGCTGGGCGGGCAGCAGATGGAAGGATGGACAAGGGCAGGTAGCATCCTGCCAGGCATTAGATCAGGGGCCCTACTTCCAAACCATGTCATCGTTTACCCTTGTAAATATACAGAAGAGAGGAAGGAAAAGTCGATATGGTTTAGAATCTTCCTTGAGCTGGATCTCATGATTCAATAGCTGTTGGCCACCGTATTACATCACGGGTGCTGAGAGCTGCCTGCCCCATGCTTTCTCAACATGGCTTGAATCAACCACGGGTGCACACTGCTAATGACCTCACTCACCAGTGCTTCTTTTGCGGGGACATCTTCAATGGTGTTTCCATTATTAGTCAGCCACCCGGAAGCAAGGACATGAGAGGCATCCTCTGAACACTTCCTTTTAGTATTATTAGTTCCTTTGAAATGACTCTTAAGACGGTCTGCTTAACAGTATCCGGGACTCAATTCCTGAAACACAAGGCAGGTGTAGGAGCCTCCTTTCCACTCATCCCCTTGAGGAAGGCAGTTTGGAGAATGTTTCTTGCTACTTAGAAGATTATGACTGTCCTTAACATTGTAGAGTATATTCTCCCAACTCTTTTCAGGTCCTTTGTCTCTCTGTTTGGTATAAATTAAATAAAACAGGCCAACCCTTGACTTTGCAAAGGCTTAATTGCCAGGTGTCAAGTTAGTTATTTCCTTTGCTCAGTAAAAATAACATTTAATCTTTCAAGCCCCTGAAAGATCTTTAAATTACACGGTAGGAAAGAGTAGGATGGCAGAAATATTGTTTGGGTCTTACTCCGCCAACTTCCATCTTGATATGAAACTGGCTTAAAGAAGCTATTGACTTTTCCACTCTCTGGTCAATATCAGTTCATACCAATGGTAAGAGACTGACTGGGAGGGTGGAAGTTGAAGGTTGGAGCCCTGTAAGTTCAAGGTCAATTCAGACAATGGGGCTTTCAATATTCCACCTAAAGTGGTCTCTTCCTACGCATGAAGGTGTTTCATTTAGCTAACATTTCTTTTAAGGAGCCCCACATAAGAAGGAACATGGTAAACCTTCAGAGAAAATCTTCTGTACAGATTCACATCGGCTATTGTACTGGCTAGGTTCATGGTTAAAGAGAGCAACTTGGTTTTCTGAGTGGAGTCACTTATGGAGCCAATAGCCATGTGATCTGCCTCTGGCTTTAAGTGACACAACATCTAAAAATACAAAGCATTAAAAGGGAGCAAGAAGGATTAAAGTCCAGGTCACATCCTGAAAGAAAAAGAACTTGTGGGGGACGAGGGTGTGGTGCATGGAAGGGGATGGGGGTGTCGTGTTGTGGTGATGAACTGGTCACTAATACTGCAGCATATCCTGGGCTGAGGGAGACAGTGTTGTTAGAGATTTAAAAATAAAGAGAGCACCACAGGCAAGTGATGTAGTGGGGCCTGTTGGAAGGACAACCATCCTTTTAGGGCAGGACAGGGCTGTGAGGGTTGGAAGTGTAGGTGAGCTCCCGATTATCATTCAATTAGTCATTCTAATGGCAGCTGCTTAATTCTTCAGCTAATGTCAGAGCCTTAAGTATGTACGGCTTAGTTACCATTTTATAATATTTATTGTTATTCGTTTCTAATTCTTCTGTTTCCCCAAAGGATTCAAACAGCTTGTTATAGAAGACATGAATGTGATTAACTCTGCAAACCATTAAGGGAAGAATAAAACCCAGACCTAAGCACTGATAGAGGCTCAGGTGGGGATAATGGTTAGAAATGCCACCGCTCTAAACTTCTCAACGGCCAGGACAGAAGTTTTTTGTTTTTTTTCCATCTTTATTAACTTGGGTATTTCTTATTTACATTTTGATTGTTATTCCCTTACCCGGTTTCTGGGCCAACATCCCCCTAACCCCTCCCCCTTCCCTTCTTTATGGGTGTTCCCCTCCCCATCCTCCCCCCAACAATCACGTTCACTGGGGGTTCAGTCTTGGCAGGACCCAGGGCTTCCCCTTCCACTGGTGGTCTTACTAGGATATTCATTGCTACCTATGAGGTCAGAGTCCAGGGTCAGTCCATGTATAGTCTTTGGGTAGTGGCTTAGTCCCTGGAAGCTCTGGTTGCTTGGCATTGTTGTTCATATGGGGTCTCGAGCCCCTTCAAGCTTTTCAGTCCTTTCTCTGTTTCCTTCAACGGGGGTCCCGTTCTCAGTTCAGTGGTTTAATGATGGCATTCGCCTATGTATTTGCTGTATTCTGGCTGTGTCTCTCAGGAGAGATCTACATCGGGTTCCTATCAGCCTGCACTTCTTTGTTTCATCCATCTTATCTAGTTTGGTGACTGTATATGTAATGGCCACATGTGGGGCAGGCTCTGAATGGGTGTTCCTTCTGCCTCTGTTCTAAACTTTGCCTCCCTATTCCCTCCCAAGGGTATTCTTGTTCTGCTTTTAAAGAAGGAGTGAAGCATTCGCATTTTGGTCATAGGACAGAAGTTTTGATAACTTCATCTCTCTCTCTCTCTCTCTCTCTCTCTCTCTCTGTCTCTCTCTGTCTCTCTCTCTCTCTCTCTCTCTCTCTCTCTCTCCCTCTCTTCCTCCCTTTGACCTCTTGGTTTCTAACACATGTTAAAGATGGTACAGATTCTTTTCTTGAATATGACTCAAGACAACTCAGTAACTTCATCAACTCGATCTCTGGGAGGTTGTTGAAAACCCAGTCTTCCCCTTCTCACAGAACCCTACACTTTTAGTCTTTTAGTTTCCAGACTTTATCCCGTGCGAGCATTTTGACATGAGAATAATCTTCTATATTTTCGTGCTAAGCTTTTCCCCACATTGGGTAAAGACTCCCAGGCTCCACGAATGACTGCTGCTCTAGACTGAAAAAGTTGTCCAACATGTTGGCATCTCATTTTTTACTTAACTGCTTCTGCTCTGCTCTTGTCATATAATATATGGTATTGGTCACTTGCATTGGGGTTAGAGATGAGCATCTCTAAAGTTCCCTGTGACTCTGGAGACACCGGGAGATGCTCCCCAGTGAACGGGACATCCAGATAGTCACGAGAAGAATTTTTATTATGATTATATTTTATTTTTCAGGAAAACTCTCACTGAGAAGCTCAGGATCGCCTTGAATTCACAACCCTCCTGTTTCAGCCTCTCAAATGGTGGGTGGCAGATCTACACAACATCTGTGGCGTTTCAACAACAGAAAAACAATGCTTTCTTGCCCAATTTCTTTCCAGATAGATTTTTTTTATCAAATAATGATACCAGTGTGATTAAAAAGTCCTCCTATTCTACATTAAAAGAAATATAAAAGTCGCCTCAAGCCTGTCTTCATTTGCTTGGAATATAACTGAAGATAGCAGGCAACAGTGTATTAGCTGGCTCGGTTTACAGCCTTCAAGCCTCGCTCGTGTGGGGAGACCCAGCGGGGTTAAAACAGACTTTCAAGTCTCATTTAAAAGCCTGTTTCACCACAGGAACAAAAACGGAATGTAGATTAACAGACTGGAATGGAGGACCCAGCTGTGAACTCGCACAGCTACAGTCCTGGAAAGCATATAGACATATGCAGAACAATGAAACTAGATCTGGGCTTCTTCTTACATTGTACAAAAACCAACTCCAAATGGATCAAGACCTTAATGTAAGACCCGAGACCATGAAACAGTGGAAAGAGCCCCTCTGTAAGACCTGACATCTTAAACCAGGGAAAGAGCAGGGCAGCCCCTCAAAGCCAGGACTTCCTGAATGAGACCCGAGTAACTCAGGAAATAACGTGTGCAATTGGCAAATGGGTCCTCAACGTTATGAAGCTTCTGCAAGGCCAAGAAGCAGCCAGTGAAGAGATGGCCACAGGGTGGGAAGACTGATCACTAGCTACACATTGAACAGAGAATGACGATCTAAAATGCACAAGAGGATTCCCGAATGACCCCATCAGTAAATGGGCTGATTAAAAAAAGCAAATATAATTAACAAAATAGCAAGTACAAGTGTCCAATTAACTTCAGCATTGTGACTCCTCAGAGAAACGCAAACTTAGACCTACACTGACATTTCATGCCATGCCAGTTACAGTGAATTTGAGGGGAAGGGAATCCTCACTGACGGTGTAGAAGGAAACTAGCCACTATGGGAGCCAATATGGAACTTCCTAAAAGCTGAGAGCTGTTTGACCATGCTGCCCAGCTGACCTCTGGCCTTCACCCAAAGGCCTCCAGTTGGTGTGTCAGAGATCCTTGTGTACCCATGAATATTGCAGCACTGTTCACAATATCTGAGTTACGGTACCAACCTGGTATCTAACAGGGATGGATAAAGACAGAGTGTCATGCATGCACGCAGGCACACATGCACACATGCTCATATGCACACAGGCATGCACACATGAGCACATGCACAGAGGCACACAGGCACAATGAAATTCTACCCAGTCGTGAAACAATCAAGCTATATCATTTGCAAGAAAATGGACACAGCTGGAGAACATTTTCTCAGAAAGATAAATATTGCACACTTCTTGTTTGTGCTTCTAGTGTTTTATGTAGATATATAAAACCACTTATTCTTCTGTGACTAGAACTAAACTGTCAAGGGGACAAAGGAGGAGGTTGACAAAGGGGAGGGGTAGGCTGTGGGGGTAGGGTGGGAGGATGTGCCCAATGCATGACCTACTAGTGAATAAAATGCCCTTATGTAACGCGGTACCATGTACAATGGATAGACAGTAGTGGAAATGCATATGCATCGAGAAATACGAGAGTTGACCCTGCCATTTACTAAGCTTCAGTAAGCTGTTAAACTACAGCTTTTTCAGTCATAGAGCAGCATAAGAAAAGATAAACATTTCTTAGGATTGTTGCTACTTAGTCTGAAGCTAAAATCTTTTTTTTTCCTTAGGGTAAAATGTCTTCTTTTTTATTGGATATTTTTTATTTACATTTCAAATGTTATTCCCTTTCCCACTTTCCCGTCCATAACCCCCCTATCCCATCCCCATCCTCCTTCTTCTATAAGGGTGTTCCCCCTCCCCAACCATCCCCCCTTCCTGCCTCCCCCATCTGACATTCCCCTACACTGGGGATCCAGCCTTGGCAGGACCAAGGGCTGCTCCTCCCATTGGTGCCAAACAAGGGCATCCGATGCTACATATGCATCTGCAGCCATGGGTCTGTCCATATGTATTCTTTGGGTGGTAGCTTTGGGTAGGGATTCCTGGGAGCTCTGGTTGGTTGATATTTTGTTCTTATGGGGTTACAAGCCCCTTTAGCTCCTTCAATCCTTTCTCTAACTCCTCCAACTGGGACCCCGTTCTCAGTTCAATGGTTGGCTCTAAGTGTCCACCTCTGTATTTGTCATGTTCTAGCTGAGCTTCTCAGGAGACAGCTATATATCAGGTTGTTGTCAGCATGAACTTCTTGGCTTCATCAATGTTGTCTAGTTTTGGTGGAGATCATATATATATATATATATATATATATATATATATATATATATATATATATCTGCTCCAAACTTTGTCTCTATATCCCCTCCTATGAATATTTTCCCTCTTTTAAGAAGGACTGAAGCATCCACACTTTGGTCATCCTTCTTCTTGAGCTTCATGTGGTCTGTGGATTGTATCTTGGGTATTCCGAGATTTGGGGCTGATATCCACTTATCAGTGAGTGCACACCATGTGCATTTTTGTCACTGGGTTACCTCACTCAGGATGATATCCATTCTAGTTCCATCCATTTGCCTAAGAATTTCATGAAGTCATTGTTTTTGATAGCTGAGTAGTACTCCATTGTGTAGTACCACATTTTTCTCTATCCATTCCTCTGTTGAGGGCATCTGGGCTCTTTCCAGCATCTTCTGAAGCTAAAAACTTAAAGGAAAATCCTGCAGTCATCATGCCTTAGTAAGAACATTTAAGCGGTCCCTCCCCCTTCCTTCCCCTCCCTTCCCCTCCTCCTTCCCTCCCTTTCCCCACCCCGGCTCTGTTTTGTATTGAGACAGAGTATCACTCCGTAGCCTACAGTGTCCTAGAACTCATTGTGTAGCCCAGCATCTTCCCTTAACTCATGGCAATCTTCTTTGAAGTGTCAGGACCACAGTGTCAACTTAAATTCTAGATTTTATTTGACATTATTTTGAGGTGGCATCCTCATAGTTGTATTTGAGAACTGAGGGACAAGATAGAGGAAAAGGACGGTAAAAAGGATACTTGAGCTCACTGTTTTGTTTCCTGAGACAACACCCCCTGCAAACTTCCCCAGGACCTGGCCTCATCTCCAGCTTTCAAACGTATACCACGTGTTGCCAACTGGGAAATCTACTCCACATATCCTGTTAGTTTTTCTGCCTCTAACAGACTTCCTGTATTTAGGATAGATTTTCATTCTTATAGACCCAAAAGAAATAACAAAAACATCTCTATAGCCTTCAGCACCCTACCCAGTTCTGGCGCACTGACCTGTAGCTTTGTGGGGGAAATGCATGAAGTGATAAAGACAATGTATCCTCTGGCTTCCTGTTTATGTAACCATTTCCCCCTTAGCTGTCTATTGCTACATAGTGATTGCCTGTCTTGCACCCTGCTCCCTTCTCTCTGTGTCAATCTGCCTGAGGATGTGTCAGACCACAGGAGAGAGAGAAAAAAAATCAGTCTGACCCAAGCCTTAGGGGAACAGAAAGGACTTAGGAATTACTCAAACTGTTGAGAATTTGATGGCTATCAGGGTACTCCATATTGTCACACACCACCCCTCCACCTTCCCCTGGGAATGTGGGCATTGCAGAGGAGGGCAGCAGAGCAAGATTCTTCCTAGCCTCCTTGACCTATGCAGGCTCACCTTCCAGAGGACCTTTGTTGAGCGCTCTGGAGTATGGCATGTGGCCTTGGAACTGCAATGGCTGTGCTTTGAGTCTAAGCAGGCAGTCACAGGAGCTGCACAGAGAATCCCATGTTCACCCTCAGTAAGAAAGCCACAGAAAGGTTGTTGCTCTAGTGGGTGACACCTACTGCGGTCTCAACCTGAACGGCTCAGGCTAGTAAGGTCTCAGGGAGTCAAGAACCAAGGTCACACTGAGAATGAGGGCTGTGGTCAAATCTCTTTACAATAGGGGGTTATCAACACACGAAACCCAGGAGAAATAGGAACCCCAAAGGAGTTAATGTAAATATCTACAGAGCTCATAGAGGAGTGAGTTAGAGTGAAGAGACAAAATAAGAGGAACTATGTTCCTTCCAGTCAGGCATGTGTTGACGAGATGGGATCTATGGCTGGTGTGTTGACCGAAAAAGGGACACGGTGACACTTTAAAAATTTGACAGTGATGGGCAAAGTAAAAAACTGGGAAGTGCTGGAACTGTGGCTCCAGAGGACTCTGAGAGAGCCTGGCCA
This sequence comes from Rattus rattus, assembly GCF_011064425.1. Lineage (NCBI taxonomy): Eukaryota > Metazoa > Chordata > Mammalia > Rodentia > Muridae > Rattus > Rattus rattus. The sequence goes on from NC_046159.1 coordinate 4,990,526, forward strand.
TGAGGACTCTTTAATTCTCCCTTCTCAGCCTCTGAGCGGCAAACCCAGCACAGCTGTTCTCGCTGTAAAGGGCAGCTATGCAGGGCAGAGTTCCCAGAAGGCTTCTATGCTCTCAAATCAGCTCTATAAAGTAGGAAGTGTGCTGAGTACCAGCCATCCATATTGACAACCACAGCAGATCCACCGCCAAGCGTTTTTATTGTTGTGGCAGATGGTGTCCTGATTGTGAAGCATCCCAGAGCAAGGGTGCCCTTCAACATTTGAAATTAATAGCCAAGCTACTCATCTCCCTTCAAATCAGAGGCAGTGTCAGGCTCTGAGACAACCTTCAGGGTAGTTTAACTGAGTCCAGAAGTCTCCAGAGCAGGACCCATGTGAGCCAGCCACTGTCCCTCTTTCCATAGCTGGCTGTTGTCAGGTAACTCAGTGAATCAACATTGACTGACCACTGTCTCTGATCTGGACACGGTGACAGGGGCTCCTGACATAAGTCGGGACATTTTCTTTAAGGACATAGAGAATAATTGCAGTGTATGTGTTGGGAGCAGAAGGACGATCTTCATGATTTAAAGTAAATACAGGGGTCAGAGGTAAGGAAAGTAAGTGGTTGCCAAGGTTACCTAGCAGATAAACACACGGATGATCTGATTCAGAGTTTGTGACCTTAACCACCTCACTGTAGTGTCAGGTGAGGAATGAAGGCAAACAGGTTGGAGATAAGAGACAAGAGATGGAGACCGTGATTAGGAACTGTGAGAGAGAGATAACGGGAAGACTATTCCCTGTCACAGAGGGCAGGCAGGAAGCTGTGTTTGACAGAAAGGCTGTCACTCTGAGCATCCGAAAGAGAGCACTGGTCCTCGACAAGTTGTCCGGCTTCCTCTCAACTCCCCCATCTTCGGGAAATCTGTTCAGTTTTCTCACACTTTCCACTGGTGAGGAGAGCTGACTTTCATTGGGCCCAAATTCTCTATTACCCATTTTCCTACCCCTCGAAGCAGAAGACGGAACATTCTTGGTCACCATCTGTGGATATGACCTCAGGGACAAGGCTGTGGGTGTGGTCCAGCACAGCTAGTGGTCATGCAGGCAGTGTTCGGCCACCATCCAGCCTCCCCACTCAGGGCTGTAACTTCTTACCCTGGAACAGGACTCAGAGAAGGTCCAGCTGTGTGACCCCACTAGCCTCCAGTAGCACTGAGGGATGAGTCTATGTGAGGCTGGGCTGACCTCTCTGGGCTCGTATATGACCTCACTTGGAGACTGGGAGGAAGCATGAGAGGCAATAAGCAGCCTTCCTGACTATGGGAAGGGATGCCAGAGCTCGAATTTCCAAGTAACAGTGGACCTAGGACCAAAGCTGTCTCCACTCAGCCTTTGTCTTCAGAACGCCTGGAAGTTCCCTTCAACATTCTGCAACATTGGTATCTACCCTCCTGGCCTCTCTAGTTCACTGTGCTTTCCCCAGGGCATCAGCACCAAAATATCTATGACCAACTATTTAGTTATATTTCTAGCATGGTTAACTCACAACTGAATGGGTCTATTTTAGAAATCACATGATACAGCTTTGGATACTCATGCAGTATTTTCAGATATTCAACAAGCATCTCTCCTTTGTTTTGCAAATACTGTATTTATGCTCCATGTGGACTGAAAACTCGAGTGAAAGAAGCTTGCATAGGAAATCAGCTTCTCTGTGATGCTTCTTCCGAACACACAGGAAACCAAAGTGTCTGCCTAATTAAACGTTGGAATGGCGTTCATGTATGGAAGCTCTTGTGGTTTCCCAATAGTCAGCCTCTTGGGTCCAGGTGACAGGTGACCCAGGGGAATGTGTGAACCAGTCGCCCCTCTCTCTGGTGCTATTGATGAAAGGCTGAGTAGCCCAGGCAGTCTTGAAGCCAACAAGTTGTTTCACGCTGGTGTTGGAAGGGGCCACCCTCTGGGTTTTTGTGGCTTGCTTGTGATGTTTTAGAGGCCTGCTGGAACAAAACAGGCAATATTTGTGTAATTGTAAACAGATCCTTTATAGCTCAGATAATCTGTACAAGGAAAGGACTCTTTATTCGTTCTCATGGACTCAGGACCTTGTTTCCTGGCTCTGAAACTCTCCACTGAGGCCGTGGAGTTTGTATTCCTCTGTTTTCTAGAACAAAAGATCATAAAATGGAATGAAAAAAAAGAAATAAAAAGAAAAAGATGGAGTCTGACTGTTCCTGGGGTTGGTGGAGGAGAAAGTTTATTATAGATCTGTGGATGAGCATAGTCAGAGGCAGGGACAGGGACATCTGGGAGGGTCCAGAGTGGGGATGATGGGACTGATTTGTACCATGTAGGAAGAGGGGGAGGGGAATTGAGAGGGGAGAGAGAGGAACCAGGTACAGCATCCAGGAGCCCCAAAGGTTCAAAGAGAGAGGGCAACCAAAATGGTTGTATTACATAGGGAAGAGCAACCCAGTCTTCTATGCTGAAGGGTTCAGGGGCAGGGGCAGGGTATGCCAGCCAGGAGGGCCCTGTAACAGATAGAGACTGAAGGATGCTGGGAGAACTTGGCAGCCAGGTTCACTTTGATACATTAAACAGGTACCTCAGACATCTGCCCTGGGTTTGAAACCTTACAAAAATGATACACCATGCATTAGGAACATCTTTCCTCCCTAGAAACAAAGATAGTGCAGTAAACTATGGTCCGATGTCTGCCCAGGTGGGCTAGGCAGAGCATTCGAGGCAGGGGCAGGTGCGGGCTCCTAACCTTCTGTCATTTACAAACTGCACAGCCTTGGCTTAGCTGTGTCCTTCTTACTAAAAGGCTTCCTGGCTTGTTAACTATGGTGGGCTTTCGCAGGAGGCAAAGGGTGATGTCAAGGTTGCTGTCTGGAAGCAGAGTTCAGATCTAGCTTGCTGAGCTCAGGTCTGGTGCTGGCACTTAGTGGCATTGTGACCTTTAGTGGATCAGTTAGTCTAGCACCCCAGTTACAGGGAAACAGGCACAAGTGGCTGTGAATCTTACTGTGTTGATATGTAGAGCCTGGCAAACGGCAAACTTCATGAAGAACGGCTCTTACTGCTATTATTTCCTAACATTCTGGAACCCAGTCTGAATATTCACAGTTGAATGCCATCTTAAAAGCATATTGCCTTTTAACTCTCTCTCTCTCTCTCTCTCTCTCTCTCTCTCTCTCTCTCTCTCTCTCCCTCTCTCCCTCCCTCCCTCCCTCCCTCTCTCTCTGGTTCTCTGTCTCTCTCTGTCTCTCCCTCTGTCTCTCTCTGTCTCTGTCTCTGTCTCTGTCTCTCTGTCTCTCTCTCTGTCTCTCTCTGTCTCTCTCTCTCTCTCTCTCTCTCTCTCTCTCTCTCTCTCTCTGTCTCTCTCTCTCTCCTCCTATCTATATGCAGGTATCTGAGGAGACCAGAAGAAGGCATCATTGGAGTTACAGGGAAAATTTGAGCCATGGATGTGGGTACTGGGATCCTCTGGAAGAGCAGGTTAATCACTGAGCCATCTTTCTAGGCTGTGTGTGTGTGTGTGTGTGTGTGTGTGTGTGTGTGTGTGTGTTATTGTTAAGAAGAGCATGTAAACTGGGCACAGTGGCTCATTCTCAGATGGAGAATTTGGAAGCTGAGGCAGGATTGCTGGGTTCAAGTCCACCTTAGTCTGTAGAATGAGCTCTTGGGTCAGCCTGGTCTACAGAATCTGTGTAGGACAAAAATCATTTTTGACAGAACTTTGTAAAAAGTGAATATTTAAACTGCTTAGGTAAAATCCAGGTCTATGTCGAGAGTCTTGGGGAAGAACTGAATAGGAAACTCCATACATGTCAGAGCCTCTGTAAGTGACAGGAAACCAGGCACTTCAGTGGCTGATTGTAGGGTAGCTGAATGTTAGGAAACTGGTCATGGCGTGTCATTGTTTACACATGGGTGCTTGTATTTATTCATATTATCATTTCTATCATGTTGATAGAATTGAGATGCTGGTCACTTTTGTATACAGCAGGGTGCTGTATAAGATAGTCTAAAAACAGGATTTGATTGCCAACACTGTTTTGAAATCACAGAAGGGCTTCTGCCCAGTGGACAGAAGATTTGCTATTTAAATCTGGGCACCCTGGAGAGAGAAAGGCACACAGGCTGGGTGGCTAGCATCCCCAAATCTAAGAATTTCCCCAATTTTAGAATGCTTTTTAATCGAGTGCTAACTGGAAACCTTTTGGGGGAAATTATTCTAGACACCTCACACTACTTCATGCCTAAGAATCAGGAGCCATGTGTATGTTCAGAGTCTATATTCAATTATAAATATAATCTCGGACGTGTCAGAGAGCGCTGCTCATCCTACCTGCTCGTGTTGTGGAACTGGGAGGTTACCAAGAGAACTCCCTGATTTCGAATGACTTTCTTGTGATTCACTTAGTTCTCATCAAAGCTAAACAAAAAGGAAAAAATGTTAATTAGCGGTTGTCGTTAGTCAGGCTCCGGCTGACTAAAGCTTTACTCTGTCTAAGCCAATCTCTTGGGTGACTACACCAAACTATTCCATGAAAGAGCAATGTGTGTGAACTCTCACCTCTGGGTAGTCCCAAGGAACAGACAATGCTTTAAAACCCAGCGGTGTGTCATCTTCCTGTCTTCCGGTGAGCGGTGGAATGCTTGAGGTCATGGCCCCGCTGCCTCTCCTGTTCAACACCAGTTCCCCACAATGTGCCACAGAGGATCCCATCCTCATACGCTTGTTTGGCCCCTTCGCCTCATGCTAGTGAATGGTCTAACTGCCTTTGCTTGGAATCATTAAATGCAGCCCATCCTTTCCCCATGGAGGGGTGCTCAGATCACCATTTTGAGTAAGAAGGAAAAGGGGACAGATCCCAGCGGTTCTGGTGGTATACTTTGGAGCAGATGAGGTAGCCTTCGTGATCCTAGCCACATGGGGTCTTGTCTACTCAATCTTTCACCCCACATGTGATTAGAACCCTTGGCAGTTGTAGAGGAACATTCATGCTCGGTGCTACCTGACACTACAGACTCTGGATAACAGCTTGTTGGAGGCAAGAGTTGGTCCGTCCTGGGGTCGGACCTCCACCACTGCCATAACACTGTGCTGATTCATGGCTTCAGTTTTCATCGGTCTCTGGTCCTTTCTCCGTATCATCCTGGTGACCTACTCAGGACTGCTTTAGGAAGAAGAAGCACATTTTAGATTTCTGAAGAGCGTGGTTCTCTGGTCAGTGAGTTTGAACAATATATGTGCTGTTACACGTTGACTGAAGTCTCTGATTTAGATGACTGGGAACACTCTTTTCCTTTATAGTCCAAAGGCTTGAAACAGCCTTGCATTTGCTATATGGAGACTTTATGCTTGAGCTGTCTCCCCAGAGCACAGATTTTTATATGGCTAGTAAGACCATGATAAGAGATGTTGTTCTGAGGAGTTAGATTTAAGTACACGCTAGAATGGACAGGCTATTTAAGGTCCCAGTGTTGGTGAAATAGCCCACAGATAGCAAGAACCACTCATTCATGACTAGGCGCTTCCTGCTCGATAACCAGAGTCCTAGCAACTCTGAGTGGCAGGTACATGTACGAGTCCACAGAATTCAGGAGCCCTCTACAAGATGTCTGACTACAGGATACAGGGATAAGAGGACCAAGTGTTCCGGTTTATGCAAGTCTGAGGTGGTTCTCAAAATATGGAGCTTTCAGAGCTGGAATTGGGAAAATCCCCAGCAAACTAGGGTGAATGGGCCACACCCTAGGCAGGACCTTCGAAGATGCCGGAAGCCAGGCTTCCAGGGTTACACCCCGTCCATCCTGCCTGTCTCTGATGAATTCAGCTGCAAGTTTCACTTTGCAATGGGTGTGCCTCAACTTTCTCCCAGAGCATTTAGTGGCAAGCTGGGGGAAGCCATTGATGCTAAGGCATCATGGGAGCATGCTGGTGATAAAAACCTCCCTTGTTTTCTCCTTTCAGCTGCATACACCCAAGTATATAGAACTATATTTTCTCCCTCTTGGGTTGCGATGTCTTGAGTTCCTTGTTTTCCCTTCCTTAAAAACCCCAATTCCCAAATCATAGTCTTTTCACTTTTTTCCACTGAGGGAGAATGTCTGTGAAGCTGCTCTGGGCTGTAGAACTGTGACAAAGAAGGCGGAATGGCCTGGCTATAGGAGGCTCCAATCTCCCGGTTTACACGATTAAGTGTGCATAAAATTTAAGGATTTTTCTCCCAGATCCCTGAAAGAGGAAGGCCAAAATGCTGCTCTCTTCTCTAAAAGACGTTCAGTCCAACTGTGGGGCTTTGAGTTGAGAAGAGAATCTTTTCTCCCAGAGGAGGCCTAGTCCAGGCTTTGCCTGCATACCTCTACCTGGGTTTCCTGAGCTCATAAGGAGACTCTTTGCTTTTAGAAAAATCAGGCACCAAAAGTCCTTCTGTACATTGTGCTGAAATTTCTCAACCACCAACTTCCATGCTTCCTCTTTTCTGAAGCAACCAGAATACATTTCTCATTCTTATACATGAAATCTTCGTAAATACCTCCCCCTAACTTTTCCTTTTCAAACTAAAGATCATTTTTTTTTTACTTATTTCTCTATGCTGGTGGTCTCTCTCTCTGTCTCTCTCTCTGTCTCTCTCTCTGTCTCTCTCTCTATCTTTCCTCCTCCTCCCACTCCCCCTCTGTGTGTTTCATCAGTTTTACATTTATTTGTTTTTATTTTCAGTATCTTTGTTGTTGTTGTTGTTGTTGTTGTTGTTGTTGTTGTTTATGAGTGCATGGAGGAGGGAGAGAGAGAACACGAAGATGGGTAGGGAAGTGGAGAGGATCTGGAAGGAGTTGGGAGATGGGAAAACATGATCAAAATATAGTGGCTTAGTTAGGGCTTTACTGCTGCAGAGACACCATGACCACAGCAACCCTTACAAGCATTTATTCAGGGCTGGCTTATAGTTCAGAGGTTTTGTCATGGCGGGAAGCCTGGCAGCCTGAAGGTAGACGTGGTGCTGGAGAAGGAGCTAAGAGTTCTACCTCTTGATCTGAAGGCAGCAGGAGACTAACTGTGAGCCACACTGGGTGGAGCTTGAGCATAGAAGACTTCAAAGCTCACCTCCACAGTGACACACTTCACCCAGCAAGGCCACACCTACTCCAACAAGGCTACACTTCTTATAGTGCCACTTCTTAAAGGCCAAGCATTCAAACACATGAGTCTATGGGGGCCATTTTTATTCAAACCACCATATATACACCATTTAATTTTTTAAATTAAAAATAAGAGGGAAAAAGAAAAGCCATAGTTCTTGGCGATGTAAAATATTTGATGTATCAGATAATGCAATGTAAACTTTACATCCCCAGCTACATTTAGACTGAGAGAGTATTACTTTGTTGTGGGGACCTCAATAAACAGCTGCAGCAGGGCAGGTCTGTGGAAACTTATTCCTCGTGATCGCGAAGGCTGGGAGCTGAGGATGAAGGAGCCATTGAGGATGGTTTTTCCCTGTGCCTCTCCTTTGTCTGCAGGTGGCTGTTTTCCCTGTGTCTGTGTGGTCCTCTCTCTCTCACACTGTATCTGTGTCCAAACTTGTTCTTCTTGCAAGGACAGCAGCCACTGAGGCTGGCTCTCCTAACGACCTCATTTTCAGTTAATTGCCTCTTAAAGATCCTATCTCTAAATGTCCCACTCAGAGACACCGAGAATTAGGCCTTCAACATACAAGTTTTGAAATGACATAATTAAGCCCGTAGCATGGAATTTCCATAATTCTTTTTGTTCTTCTTAAAGAAGAGTCTTTCTTTTTACAAAAACAAAACAAAAAACAATATCCAACTTAAGTTTAATTTAGTTATATGTGTAGATAGATTTCTAGAAGAAAGATGTTAAGTACATGGGTGGATCATGAATTCTGCACTATATAAAGTTGCTCAGCGTCTTTGAAGAATCTTGACATGTTCAGAGGAAAACTGTCTGGTGGGGGCTGTGGAAGGATTCCACCTTTGGCCATTTGCAATTATCACATGGACTTGTGCAAACCGACCAGTATCAAGTTAAAAGAAAATCAGATCAATGGTTGGGAAAATCAAAACAGATGCTCATTAGGTCCGCCTAAGTCAGAATTAACTCCACCTTTCAGATTTTGTGTTCAACATCTGCAGAACAAAGCCAGTGATTTAACTCACTACAGCCTCCCGTTTATAGCTCATCTTCGGCTCCTCTGATCCATTGTGCTAAAGGGCTGAGGAAGTGAGTTACAAAAAATCAGAGAAACTAGAAATATTAATTTTTCTAGTCCAAGATAATCACCCTCCTCAAGTTTCACTGCGCACATCCTAGGGAAACTTCTGGTCATAGAGTGTAATACTGTCCATGCTCGACCTACAAACCAGCTGTGTTCCAAAGTGTCTTTTGGAAGTCAAATATTAGAAACTGTCAAGTCATTTTCCCATAGAAATGATGTTATTTATGACAATTATATTCCTAGCCCAGCCCTTAAAATCCCTTTCAATTACCATCACAAAAATATGGTATTGATAGTATAGTGTTCTGAGGTCTCCTTACCACCAGGACACTGGCTTTGTGGAAAGAGAAACAATGTCATGAATGTGATAAATGACCTTAAGTACATCAGTATGCTTTGCTCGTTTGTATTGCTCTCTGTTTTGCCTTTGGCATGTATTTGTATCAAAGAGGTTGGAGATTGTGGCCGCAGGAATGTAGAGTCTGTATTCAACTCTTGACAACTGGGCTAGAACCTTGGAGTCAACAGCCAGACAACTGTCTTTAAATCTAGAGTGTCTCTAGAGAGGGAGAATCTGTAGACTCCAGAGAGTCTCGCAACCCAGCTCCATGTCTCTAAAGAGATCTGTAAGATATTTTCAGCCAGGAGTGGGGAAAGTTCAGAGTTCTGCAGAAGAGGCCAAGGAAAAGTGGACAGAAGCCTATCCACTTAGCTCTGCCAATTGGACCAATGGTTGGTGGGGCCAGCATCAAGGGTTCAAGACAGAATTTAAAGACCAAGGAGGTAGTTGGAAGGACCAGAGGGGAAGGCGACCAAGAGGAAGTTTTAGGTTTGTTTGTTTGGTTGGTTGGTTTTTGTTGTTGTTGTTGCTGCTTTGTTATAGGTATCAGTTTTAGGCTAAACAAGAAGATATTCATGAAGATCAGGCCTTCCTATGAGAGGCAGCCATGGCCAGTCACTAACTGGGTACTGACCAGTAGAGATACACTTTTCACTTGCTCTCTGCCGGTGGTCCCAGCATGATAGTTCTTCAGAGGACGCCAGAAAACCAATAGTTTCAACAGACCCAAGACCCCTAGAAGAAACAATGTAACAGTCACCGGGGAAAGGAACCTCTCCAAGACCCTTAGAAGAAACAAAGTAACAGTCACTGGACAAAGGAGCCTCTTCATTACTCTCTTCTCACCACTGCTCATTTGAGATATTAGTTAGACAAACTATGGGAGCTGAGTTCTTGTTCATTCTTAGTCATCTCTTTTCCCCTTCCCCTCTCCCCTCTATTTCTGTCTTGTGCAGGGGATCAAATCCAGAGCCTTAGGCAAGCTAAACAGCATTTCTATCGCTGAGCTATACTCCCAGCCCAGGGGATTGATTTTCCATTGAAAGAAATCTTGGTTTCATAAATGGTTAAATCCATAATCATTTTAAAAATTAGCTATTCCAAACACAGCCATATGCTTTTCCTCTGTTTTTGAAAGGGGGTCATGGGATAAAAAGAATACTTCTACTGCTGGGGAAACTGAGGTGGCTATGTACAAAGTTTCACAGTTCCTTAGGGGAGATGAGATTTGAATCAGGTTAGTTATACTTTAATATCTTCTAGAGAATTCATCTGGAAACAATGCCCTCTAATCCCCATCCCTACCTATCAAGGAGGCCATGTGACTCTAGGTGCTGTCTGTCTGGATCTGGGGTCTGGGGATGAGAATGGAGAGAGTAAAGTACTCTTGAGTTAGAGGCTCTTGTGGGTGTGGCTGTCCTCATCTCCCAGCCATGTGACTTGGGTCTGGGCTGCTATGCACTTTCCCCATTTCTACCTGGACTCATGTCTTTGCTCTTCTCCACTGCTAGCAACCGACTAGGGTCTTTCTTTCCTGCTGCTGCCCCTTATGTTTCTAAACTCATTTCCTTAATCATCATGTTTTAAATGTGACAATGTTCTGAAGTACATACAGTGGCACATGGTGACTTGGTACATCTTTCCTGATATTCAAGTTTATTCAAGGATAGCAGAACCCTCCATTTCCATTCAAGTAAGATGCTACACAATGAACTAGCACAGAGCAAATGGTGAGACATTTCAGTGTAAGACAGGACAGCCAGTTTGAGCTTTGAGCTGCCCAAGACCACAGCAGCCCTGGATAACTGGGGGAATGCACTTAATTAGCTCTGTTGTTTTGGGTAGTGCACTGGTGGAAAACAGAGAGCACCAGAGAGCTAATGGAAGCAGTCTTGAGGTTTGCTGAGGGGCTTTTCTGCTAAGAATAGAAGGCATGATAGGCTTTCCCCAGAGAAGTAACAGAGGCAGGGATTTACCCCAGGAAATCAAAATATAGAGGCAGGGTGGTAGAAACAAAGCAAAACAAAATTGAACAATGATTTTAAAGGCTTAGCACTTACTTACCAAGAATAATTAGCTAAAATAGGAAGCTACCAGATGGCTCAGGCGTGTTATTAAAACCCATCTGTGAGCCACATTTTCAGCCGGAGAGCTTATTTGAGGAGCTTTGTGTCACTTCAGCTGCTTCGCTCCAAATCCAGAACGACCAGCGATGACTGTGCCCCCGATCCTTCCGGGTCCCACTTCCACGTTTTCTTCCTTTGCCAACCCCAACCTTTGTTCTTTCCCTGAAAGGGTTTGTAAAGATAATGATGATCTCTGTGTGTGCAAAGGCCTTGAGTCATTCGCCTATCACACACAGGGTGGCCTCTCTTACTAGTTCTTAATAGAAACATAAAATGGTTGAGGAAGACAGAGCTGAGATGTATGTGAGGTGGAGACTCTGACTTTACTGCTGCAGCAAGTTAGCCTGGCTTTGGATGGGCTTGCAAGTCCTCCCTCAACCCCTCTTTGGTTTGACATCCATTCTGCCATCACCGAAGGGGTGCCATGGTACAGAAATGAACCCCAAGCTTAGAAGCATCATGAGAGGACTGCTTGTAACTAGAAACATTAGAAACTAGGAGGTCCTCATTTATTGCTATAGAGGCAGAAGCTTGACCTTGCAGAAGTACGTGGGCTCCCATGGAAAAAGCTCTGATGACGTAATGCCAGTTGGCCAAAAAACATGGGGAAGAAAAATGCCCCAAACCTTTTGATAGATACTTCATGCACTCACCTCGAGTGTCCTTGGAGCCAGATGCTGCTCTGGTGCTCAACACGTTTGTTTCTTTTCTTGCACATTCTCCTTTCCTCTCTGATGCCAAGGGTGCTGAGTGTGAGACCCACATTCTCTATGAGTTCTGCAATTACAGAAAGTGAAACAGTGCTTGCAAAATATTTGCAGAGGCTCTGCTCATGGGGATTGCTCAGTGGACATTGGTGGCCTGAGTCTCATTCACAGTATGAGCTCCGTGAATATCAGTAACATGAAAGAAAATACTCATTGTATCATAATCATTATTATGACTGTGTAGACGTTAAATCTTCCTGCAGTCGCCAAAACACGGGTGTCTTGGATGCCATTAAAGACTAGAATAATGGCAAGTATTGATCTGAGTGCTCGGGAAATCTCCAAGTCTTTTGACATGCATGTGCTTCCAGATAGGTTTGGCTACAAAATATTATTTTAATAAAAATCTAGTTACCAAATTAAAAAATATGGCAAGTGAGATATAAACTCATGTAGCACTTGTTAATGAAGGCGGGAATGGGAGTCTAGAGGGCTTTGAATGGAGAGGGAGTTATGAGTTTAGTGAGAAGATGAAAACCTGGCTCTGAAAATACTGCGGGTGAGTATATAACGTGTCTCTCAATGTGTCAGTCAAACAGACTCCAAGGTGTGACTTGGTAGCCAAGCAAAAGCAGAAGGGATGTCCCGGTTTCCGTTGGACGTCACTTGAGTATCCATAAGAATGGTGTCTGCTTGGTTGGCTGAAAAGCCAGGCAAGTCCTTAGGACAACTAAATGGACAACCTGGCCAAGACTTGCAGACCTTGTTGGTATAAACAGAGATGAAGATCATTTGGAATATCTATGTAGAGGCACCATGAAGCTATTACTTTATCTAGGTTATGTGATCTCTGCTAGGGACTATCATCATGGCACCCTTTATAATCTCAAAGTTATCAATGAGAAATCAGGAAATATCCAGGTCAAATCTCTGGTGGGAAGACTCATGTCAGGTAGCCTAGAGGGCAGACTTAGCCCGGTTGTAGATGTTTGAGAGAACCAAACACTTAGTATTAATACTTTAATAATAAGAATTTGATATATACATTAGTCTTGCTGAGTCTAAAAATATTTTGCTTCCTGCAGTAATGGATCAGCCTTGGCATTCTGATGTAAAATACACAATTATTTAAGTAATTTAGGTTTGTAATTTTAAGTTAAATCTCACAACTTTATTTAGATTATTGGAAAAGTTAAGAAAACACAAAATCCATTGCGTTTATAGGTTTAATTTACTAGAATAATGTGGTTCTAATGGGACACAGAATTGTCATTGTGATAGTTGTACTTAACAAATAGGATAAACTATCTTAAATTTGTGAACAGTTAAAATTATTTATATTAAAAAGCAACTAACAATGTGTGTGTGTGTGTGTGTGTGTGTGTGTGTGTGTAGAACAAAATATTATTCTAAATGTTTCCAAAAAAGTTGCTAACTTACTTTGGGGTGCAAATAAAACAAAATTTCTAAGATGAACTTTGATCAAAAGCAATTTTTTCTTTTACCATTGAGAGTTCATACACATGGCGTTTTCATTCAGCAAAACATTTGAAGTCTCAGAAATGATAATTTTATGTACAATTAAAGGCAAAAATGGTTTTGCTGAACTGAAGTTATTCTTGTAAATTAAAAGTAAAATCCCAAGAAATACACTATTGGGCAGAGGCATGGAGACCTTAGGCGAAGTTGCCTGGTGCCTTGTGAAGAAGGTAGGTATGTTGTGGAGAAATGATTGATGCCTATCAGAGTCTCACTGGAAGAACTTGGGATAGTCAGGCATCACCAGTGGCAAGCATGAACTGGCACATTTTCTGGAATAATTTGGCAAGGTGCTTCAGGAGCCATAAAACATTCCTATTTGTTTATCTTTCCGGTCCCACGCAGATGGCATTTGTCCTAAGGAAATAATTCAGAGAAAGGAAAATTTGTATACATGAAGGTGTTAATTATGGGGCTGTTTAAGGGAGGAGAAAGCAGAATTATTCTAAGCATCCACAAGATTCAAGGAGCAAACGATAAAGAAGTAACAGCCTTGATGTTAGGAAAAAGAGGCAGCCTGGGACAATGTCTATGAGTTGGAAAGGGGGATCCGGAAAATACAACCAGATTTCTATATATAATCAAGACTTGGAAGAGAACCTAGGAAAAACCAAGCAGGTTCGTAAATGTTTTCTGCTATTACATGGGCTGGTTCCTTTCCTTTTGGTTCAAGTTGGGCCACCTCTTACGTTGTGTTCGCGTTTGCTTTGTTAACCCCCTATTTTGGATCTATCAAGCATGAATATATGTATATTTAAGCCAATGGAGGATTTCCAAGCAAGTTTTCCTGAAACACTCAACTCCTACCACTATGACATTCACTAGTGTGGGCATCTTGTCTACCAACCTATCTTTCCTCTGGCAATGCTGTAGGCCCTGTGGTTAGACCAGCCTTACTGTCACCAGATTCTGTCTTTCCCTGTGTTGTCAATCAAAATGTATTGACTGTCCCTCCCAATAAACAAATCCTCTTTGCCTAGTCTGTGAAAGCTAAGAGCCACCCTGGTTCCCATTGGCTCTAAAACGTGGCAATTCATCTTGCTTCTTCACTACTAGACTTAGACTATACCCTCCCAATGTGTTTCTATCTTTGATTATGAAACTGGATCCCCTGCCCTATATACCTACTTTAGGTGTCTTCTTTTTCCAGGCCCTTGGATCTAAAATGAGTATTATGAGGTACAGGAAAGGGAGTCCTGTATTCTGACTCTGAGATCAGAGAAGAGTTCCCATAGGAAGGAGGTTCCATGGGAAGGGACACAGAAGAGTAGAATTCCTTACCAGAAGCAGCAAGGAGGGGTGAGCGTTTCAGGAGAGCATTGTATTTTGAGAATCTGTGATGACTCCAGGTTTGAAATGAGTGCCTCCGAGTCTCTCAAATGGTCGCTGCAGTAGCATTTACTATAGCGTCCAGCATACGAAGGGCTTGAAAGATAGGTCTGTTGAATCAATAACTGACACAGAGGTGGAAATGGGTCCAAAATTGATAGGCAAATTATCAGATTCTTGGAGGTAACCTAAAACAAGCGGGCTGCATGGAAACCTCTACTGAGTCACCGATGTTTTGAGCAGGGGAGAGAACTGTTCAAATGAGGAAAGCACCAGGGAGGTTGACAACCTTGTGGTAGCGACAGGAACATAAACATTCGAGGCTGCTGGAAAGAAGACTGTTGAGCTGTTTTGCAAACGTGGGCTGCTGTGTTGTGTGCTGAAAACATCCTGGATTGCATCAGCCACTGTGGGGACAGAGGAACCCCCAGTTCATCAAAGTGCTGGAGCACAGCACACACGTAGACAGCCTCAACAGCCTCTGAAGAATGTACTTGTTCCCCACACCCACTAAGCCCCCGGTCCTCTCTAAGCTCACTGAATGGTGCTGGCCTTATTTAAGTATGAGTCCCGAGAGATAGATTGATGGCTGTGTTCCAGAAGAGGTTTGCTTTATGCAAACTAGCAGAAAGGATGCCTTTGTGTGATGTATCTGGGTGGTAACATTGGCTAGTATATATTTTTTTCTTAGTTACCAGGGAGCAGAGTGATATCGACACAGAGATTGATGATTTAGCCTCAGGAGCCCTGGCTGAGGGTTCCCAGATAGGATTGAGCAATGGGCTTATTGCACCATACTTTTAAGCCTATTGTGCCTCATCTGTGTAGAGCCCAGAAGTTTTGAGGATGAAGCATCAGTGGCTGAGAGCAGCCCCAACTCCTCTCTGAACTTCACCTCATCTTCCCTGTTATTCCAACTAACAATAAACACTGGTAGCAAAATTCTCAGAATGCGCCCCTCCTACTCTATTTAGTGTTAGTACAAATAAGCAACTGGGTCAGTGAACCCAGCAGTTGAGTGGCGAGGTGGGAAGATAGATCACAATTTCAGGGTCAGCCTAAACTCCATGGTGAGTTCTAGGCCAGCCTAAGCTATACAGTGAGACTCTGATCTAAAATTACATTACATTATATATATATATATATATATATATGTATGTATATATATATGCATGCTTGTGTGTGTGTGTGTGTGTGTGTGTGTGTGTGTGTGTATGAATGACATCATAGGCATTTGCCTTGCACTGGACACACACTGCATCACTCTTCTCCCTGTTAACTCTTTAGTAGAGGAGGGTAGGAGGGTGATTGTTCATAGGGAGAGCTGACATGCACAATCCTCCATGGACATAAGAGAAATGTAGCCATGAATTAAAGCCTCCTTGCTGTGGGGAGAAAAGCACCCTGACAAATATGGTGAATGTGTTCACTGGAAAATTGTGGACCCTTCCCCAACAGAAAAGGCAAACAAAAGACAAAGACAGGTTGAATAAATACAGATGAATTATCTTGCCCCAGACAGTACGTGCTAATCTCTTACTAACTTAGTTTTATTTTATAGTTTGAATCAAGAGGTAAGTGTCTGTGAAAGTAGAAATATATTTGTGCAGCCTTTCCGTTTAAAACAAAGGGTCTTCTTCACCCCACTTCTACATTACATTCTTTAATTCTATTAGTGTATATGGTAAGTAACCAGGACTTTGTACATGCTATGAAGCTCTCTTGAAGTAATCATAACATTTCTTCTTGGTCTGAAGTGATATGTTAAAGGAAGGTCTAGTAGTGCAGTTTTTATCTTTTTGGCTAATATTATAATTTTTAAATTATTTGTTAGCAAGGTCTTGCTGTGTAGTGCTATCTGGCCTCGAACTCAAGACTCCCTTGCTTCACCCTCCCACAGGTTGCGACTGCCGTTGATCATCATGAAATGCTTTTAGATGAGCTACTGAATTGCCGTATCTGGGATCAAACCCATCAGGGTCATCCTGAAAGCCCTGACAACTGCTAATCTGAGTTCTAAGTAGTAGCCCAGAACTGGCTCTGGAATCCCTGCTTGGGAAGAAACGGTGGACTTGGTATCTTCCTGTCCAGATCTTTAAGTCTTCTTTGTCTCTTTGTGATCTGCTACCCTCATGCTGCCCTGGACAGGAAGCAGCTCTTCCAGGAAGAGTCCTCTCAAGAACCCCCCAGAAGGACCCTGGTTAGTAGACCTCACAGGCTTCATGCTTCTTCCTCAGGGCTTAGTGCTTTGATCCTTTACTAAGCAACCTGACGTGATCCTGGATACTCATTTGCTACTCTCCCAGGCCATGCTTGTGCCTCCTGGGAACTCTCAACCCCAAAGAGTGACTCACTGGGGTGGGGTGCTCAGCATCCACCACTATGGGAAGGTATTTCGCCTCAGAGGCTTCCAAATCAGAAGTCCCTGCCCCCTTTTCGAAGGAACTGTAACAATGGAAAGTGTGATTGTCCCTTTTGTTTTCTGTCTCTTTTATACCCACAGAGAGACTTTGCCCATAGTTCTCCATTCTTGCAGTAAAGATTGCCCCTTGCCTCGCTGTCCATCCCCAAGCGACAGATTTGGAACCTGACAATAGGCAAAGATAATTGCTTTACCCCAGAATGGCCACGTTAGGTTCTTCACGAGGTGGGGTCCCTGTCTACCCTAAGCTCCGATCATCCATGCTGGTGTAACTGCCTTGATGAGGCCCCTTGATGAGTTTCATGTCTCCTTGGGTTTTATCAAAAGTATTTGGCTTGGATGCAGCTAGCGATTCTAGATTGTGGGGAGGAATTAAGTGGCTTATGTTGTATCTTGGCAATGGGACACTTGGACCTCGGAGTCGGCTCTGAACTCTCTGATTAATCTGGGAGAACGAGCTGCCTTCCCCACCGGGTATGCCTTCCGCCTTGGCAAGCCAATTCATGATGCCAGAACCTGATCTTAGTAAAAAAAAAATTTGGTCTTTTTTTTTCCTGCCCTCTGTTGTTGTTTTCTTAGAAGATTGAACTAAGCACTCCAGTCATGGCAATTTTCCTGTATTGAATTAGGAGTGTGCTTTCATTCTCTCTGAACTCCCTTTGATCTCCATGTTCTGACTGCCCTTGGGGGTGAGGGCTGAGCAGCTGTGGCTCCCTGAGGAATGATCTCTGGGATGCTACCTGCTCCAGGGCTGCCTGGCCCACTCTTATTTAGCATGGGACTCATACTTGAAAAAGATATAGTCACCCTCTGTGGTAGCACACTATAAACCTGGACTGAGAAAAATAGTTATTTGGCCTGCAGCTACGTACAGTTATAGCTAAATCTTTCCAGATGACATAAAAAAATAGGAGTTAAATAGATTCAAACTCATGGGTCCTCGCTGAGAATACCGGATTATATAAGGGTGCTATTTATGGACTCAGAATGTTGCTGGTATCATCTCCTCTACCAAAATGGCACTTTATTAGCTCATTTCCGCCGTGAGTTTGTTCTCCAAAGTTATTTGTACAATCAGAATCAATAGGAAGGCCAGCACTTTTGAGAGCAGCACTGAGTCATATCAGGAGGCAGTGACTGGCAGAACTTCTGTTTGGGAAATGACTTGGTGAATTGGAAAGCAGACATTAGGGCTCTATGAGAAGGTCATCAGTTTAAATCCAGCACAGCTGGTGGTAGACAAATGTCCTACCCATATGGATTGAGTCTTTTGGTGATGTCTGCTACTTCAGGCCTTGGAAGACAAGCATGTATGAATGCCGTGGTGTTGTATTAGGTGCAGGAGACACAGAGGACAGAGAGCAGCTTGGGTCTCAGGGCTTTGCCCTTTTTGTCTTCACATCGGCAGTCTGCCTTGAGAACCCACGATCGTCATTGGGTCAGATCATCACCACTTAGAGATGACGAAGAAGTCTCCTGGGAGAGACATAATCACCCCGGGGAGATGAAATGCATGCCCAGGTTCATGTGGCTGTGAGGTACAGATACAGTGAGATCTGCTGCATTTGGATCCCTGTCCTGGCTCAGACACAACCCAAGTCAAGTGCAGTGTTTCTTTTCCACTCTGAACTTTTCAACTTATGAGCTGATCCAAGCCTCTGACCCACTTATCCAGTGTTATTCTGAGGAATCTTTAAGTCTGGAGATGTACTGAGAATGCCTACAGTGTCGTCTACATGTATGTGTTGTTATTTCCAGAATGTTTACAGATATCCCTTTTTATTCACTATGGTCAAAATACATTATATTCTTTTATGAAAATTTCCTTAGGAAATCCAGAACTGTGTACAATAAGTAAATGCCAATAAAATGAAATATAGTGAGACAACTCAGCCGGTAGTGTTTGCTGTGCAAGCATGAGGATCCAACTCAGATTTTCATATCCAACATAAAAAAATCCAAGTGTGACAATATGTACCTGCAATCCCAATGGCGAGCAAGGGGATTCCTGGGACTTGATGGCTAGCCCATCTAGCCAATAAATGAGCTCTTGGTTCACGTCTTGTTCATGACTACAAAAATAAGGTAGAGAACTACTGAGTAAGACATTCAACATTGACCTCTGGCCTCTACACATACATGCACATACATGAACACATGAACATGTAAACACATGCAGACAAGTTATAAATTCATTGAAAGGCATGATTAAACAAAGTATCATCTGAAATTTGTACATTTACTGACTAGTATTCACACTGTTGCTGCATATGGGTTACTTGTTTACACCATTGCTGCATATGTATGTGCTTACCCTGTTGCTGCATATGGGTGTGTGTTCACACTGTTGCTGCATATGGGTGTGTGTTCACACTGTTGCTGCATATGGGTGTGTGTTCACACTGTTGCTGCATATGGGTATGTGTTCACACTGTTGCTGCATATGGTGTGTGTTCACACTGTTGCTGCATATGGTGTGTGTTCACACCGTTGCTGCATATGGGTGTGTGTTCACACCGTTGCTACATATGGGTATGTGTTCACACTGTTGCTGCAGGTAGGCATGTGTTTACACTGTTGCTGCATATGGTGTGTGTGTGTGTGTGTGTGTGTGTGTGTGTATTTATACTGTTGCTGCAAATGGGTATGTGCTTATATCTATTTCTATTACAAAATTATCTTTTGTGTATAACACCATTGGGAGGTCCTACCCAGTATTCTAAATTTCATGGAATTAGAAATTGGATTTTTGCTGCTTGAAATAAAAAATTAGTTCTATCCAATGGAGTCTCACTTGAGATACAAACTTATGTTAAGGGCAGGCCCTATGCCCAGCAGTGGGTACCAACACAAGACCAATGGTATCTTTGGAGGTTCTATGTCTCATAATTTTTTGTCAGGACATGTAATTCTCTTAACCTTATGGGTCCTTTTCGTACATTATGGCTCCCAGTTTTGTGGTTTTATGGTTTCCTGTTTGTATGAATGTGTGTCTCTGTGTCTATATGCATTTCTTGTCCTTTTTCTTTGGCCCATTTTCTTGTTTGTTTGTTTGTTTTGTTCTGCTTCATTTGTTTTTTATATTGTTATATTATTATTCCTTAGTTGTCTGTCTGTTTCCTAAGGAGACGTAGAAAGGGTGCACGTTAGAATAGAAGGCGAAGTGGGGAGGAGCTCGGAGGAGGGGAAACCATAACCAGAATATTGTGTATGAAAAAAAAAATCCATCTTTAATAAAAGAAAAATAGAGAAGAAAAAAAGAAATTCAGGTTTTGGTTGAATGTTTATCCTTGTTGCCCAAGGAAAGGAAGGACAAAAAAGGAAGTTGTGTCTGTATGTCCACAGAATCCTCCATTGTCCAACAACGGCAGTTCAGTCACTCAGGCATGGGCAGTCAGTCAGAAGGCAAGATTGCCTCTGTCCTTGGAGAGCATTTGGAAATGTGCTGAAGAAAGCAGATGCCTGGCAAACCACAGCGTTCCAAAGCTCCATCACTGAGCATCCTATCTTTCAGCCTGATTCACTCAGCAACCAGGGTAGGCCCAGAGAAGAACAAACAGACTCAGAATCAAACAAAAGAATGGGAGATGAATGGACAAAGAACCAGAATGTCACGTTCAAATGACCTAGTAGAGTGTTTTTCCCAGGTTAAAGTTTGATAACTTGCCTTCGTTGGCCACTCATGGGAAATGAAGAAGAGGCAGTGACTCTTGAATTCCAGAGACTGGAAGCATGGGAATCTTTTAAAAGGCCACCCAATGTTTTGATGTCAGTAGCTCTATGTGGCAATTTGGGCGTGTTGTATTAACAAAGATGGTAGAAAAGTGCTACACCCAGAAATCAGCTTAAAACACGATTCGAGACACCCACACGGGAGCAAAAACATCAAGAAGGATCATGTGTTCCTAGGTGTAGTATTCCCTAAGACTGGTGAGAGAAAAACCACGAGTTCTGAGATTCCTGTTCAAGGGGACAGCTCTCTTCCAGATCCTGGAACATAAGTGGATAAGAGGCTATCCTGCTCACCGATCCATGTCCTTGGCTCAGAGGGCTTAAAGGCCCTGCCGACATGCAGCTCTCTACCTGGGTGTCATTCCAGTTCAATCCTGCCCCCTCTGTAAGATCAAGCTCCTTAACACAGGTTTTCACTGATCATTACCTGAAGCAGATCAGGACAGGGTGGCTATCTCTCTGGTCTTGATGTAAATCTACGAAGTACAGATAGCTAGGAGTCCCTTTGAGATGATTAGGCGTAAGGACTTTGGCTTTCAGAACACATTGCTTATTCTGTTTTCCTTCTCAAGCTGGGCTCTATGTGCTCTGCTCACTGCTAACTCCCCAGCATCTATGAAACTTGACAGCCCCAGCACATAACTGGTATTTGGTCAATATTTGTTGAATTTGAAAAATGAGTGCATCCCACCATCCCACACATGCCTTCCTATGTGCCAAGAGTAGAACCTCCTATCTATCATTAACTGAACTGGCCTCTGGGGCATTCTTAGCAACAGAGAACGGGATGATTGATTGCCACCACTGCTCGATGTATATGTCTGTCTCTCATAAACATTTTTATTTAACCTCTTTTTGCCAGGACTCAAATCGGGTTAGATAGATAAATCAAGTGAAGGTCAGTGAATACTGTTTGTGCTACCAGGCTTTCTCAAACTCTTACATGGTCAGATCCAGCCTAGAGGAGTCTGGGCTTGGTTTGCTAGTAGAAACATTGCACAGAATTACAGTCTTGTGATTTATTTATTTATTTATTTATCTATCAGCCATTTACAAATGGCAGCTATTCCTGTTTGCTTTTTCTGTGTGTGGTTAAAACACTGACCAGCAGCAAATAAGGGAGGAAAGGGTTTGTATTGTACTTAAGCTCAAAATCCATCGTTGAGGGAAACCAGGGCAGGAACTGAAGCAGAAATCTTGGGGGCAGTAGCTTACTCCCCCAACTTCTGCTCAGCTAAGAGCCCCCACATACACATACACACCTGCTGACTAGGCAGGGTGCCCCCCCCCCACACACAGTGGACTGAACCTTTCTGCATCAATTA
Organism: Rattus rattus; assembly: GCF_011064425.1. Taxonomy (NCBI): domain Eukaryota; kingdom Metazoa; phylum Chordata; class Mammalia; order Rodentia; family Muridae; genus Rattus; species Rattus rattus. The sequence continues at coordinate 5,012,280 of NC_046159.1, forward strand.
GCAACCAAGAAAACGACCCCACAGATATACCTACACGCCGCTCTGGCCCCAGCAATCTCCCATCTGAGACTCCTCGGATAATTCTGAGTTCTGTTGAGGAGCTAATTAGGAGGTTAGCCCAATCGAAACCATCCCATCAACTAATGATTTCATTTGTCCTCATACATTACCCCATTTTCCAAATGTATTATACTCAGAACGCGCTTTTCTAGCTGTTAAAATACAGGCAGAAATAACTCCCTCTCCTGAGAATTTCAAATGCGACATGGTATTTAGAAGTTATGGCCCCGTTTCCCGTGTTGATGACCTGAAACCAGCTGTACAAAATGCCACTCATAAAGCATGCCCTGTGGATGGACACAAGGCAGGTGACCATGACAGCAGCTGGCCCTATACTCCTGCTAGCTTCCGGACTTGTCAGCATTTATTCTCGGTCACACTGGACATTCTGGTAAAGCAGAAATGGTATATTTTATACAAGTTCCTGGCAATAAAGAAAACATTGTAGACTACATGATAGACAGACAGACAGACAGACAGATGATGGGTGATAGAGAGACAGCAATGAGTCGTCAAATAATAGACAGTAGTAGGTCAAGGTTAGGTGGTCTTCTTCTTCTTTCTTCCTCTTCCTCTTCCTCTTCCTCTTCCTTTTCCTCTTCTCTCTCTCTCTCTCTCTCTCTCTCTCTCTCTCTCTCTCTTTCTTTCTTTCTTATGTTCTGCCCTGAAACTCCAAGTGGCTTTCCTATCTCGGGTTTCTCTTACTCACCTGGAAAGAAGGCATGCCACTCTTTCCTGGCATTTCTGTAAGATGACAGGCTTCGGGTACAGTTACATCTAGTCCCTTTTGTCCCTTTTGTCCTGAGCCCCGCCTGTGTCCCAGGGGAAATGCACTATGTCACTGCTGCCTCCTAAGAAGGGGGAGGGGCAGCTGTAAAACTGATATCCAGAAATCTCTGCCTTCGTTTAACAACTCGAAAACAAAGATATTTTTGAGGCTTCCTTGGCATGTCAGGGAAATCCATATTAGATGGGCTATATTGCTTATTTTTCTCTCCAGGCCTTATTAATCTCTAAATATAAGAGAAGGACCACTCCAGTTCCTCTTATTGGAAACCTGATAATTCCTCAACCCCTACAGAGGGAGAAAGCACAGAAGGAAACCAATTAATTGTGTTTCTGTTTGAATATATTTATTCTCATTCTTTAGCTCACAAAACGATGATACACAGAGTGAAATTTGCAAACATTTTAGTAAATTAAGGCCAGTGACAGTGGTGACTTCACCTTGTTTTAGATTAGACACAGAAAAGATCTAAAAGCAATGAGGAAAACAGGGATGGCATGAGCACATTCAGTGTGACAAATGTACTGGTCTATGAGAGGTTTCGGATTGTGGGAGGATTGTTAAAAGTTGAGGCTTCTCAACTTACCAGTGATCATATGTAGACTCCCTCAGCTTTTTGAAGAATTTTTAAAACATTTTGACATCTGTGTTTGTTCCTCTGAGTACAAACCCATTATAGTCCAATTGACTGGGATGCCCTGTGTGACCTAAACCCAGATACCTGGACTTTCTACCTGTAAGGAAATTTGGAAAGACTGGTGTGAGGGCTCTCAGAAGTTGCTATAGGGTGTAGTAGTGTTTGGGGTGAAGTGTTGATGGCCATGTCTATAAGGGATGGCATGTGGAATGATCCACTGTCCCTGTATGGTCTTCTTCAGTTCCAATCTGTTTTCCCCCAAGATTTTATTTCTTCAACCCTTGCGTTGATTGTGTCTTCTAAACCACATTTGTTCCCAACCAGTTCCCTTCTTTTTTAATTTGGAATACATTTCTTCTGTTTGCTGCCAAGACCTGACCGTTATATAATGGATGTTAAATAAGCAAACAAACAGCAGATGCTGGGGAAATGGTGAAGAGGCGGTCTGTCTGTCTGTTGTACAGCTTTGAGGACCTCAGTGTGGACCCACAGTGTTCCCTTAAAGAAATCTGGGCATAGTGCTGTATAGCTGTGATATCAGGGCTAGGGAAGTGGGGGGGAGGGGTGGCTAGCCAGTCTAGTGGAACTGGTGAGTTCAAGGTCCAGTGAGAGGCTGCCTCAAGAGATAAGGTGGGGGCAATTGAAGAAGACCCCTGAGATGGACCCCTGACCTCCATACGTGCCCGCAGTCACAAACACATAAACACAGACACAGAACGAAAAGCACACAACATAAAAGTTGATTTTTGTCCTGAACGTTTGAAGAGCCTTTGTGAGAAAAGGTTAACTCTGTGCTTTGGTTTTGCAGGGATCCCTGGGGGTCATCTGCTGGGACGTTCCGGAAGTGTCTTGTCAGTGGTACATCACTTGTGGGAAAGTAAGAAGCAGGCTGAGCTATGAGCTGATGAGTTGTCTCCATCTTGGCACTGACTCCTTAAAGGAGCCACTCTTTGAACGGGGAACAGAAGCTGCCTCGTGAACTCAGAAAGAGATCTCCGGTCTAACTGGTTGCACGCTACTTCCTGTTCACTGATCTATGCTTACCCCACCGCCTAGCAGCCCAGCACAAACCTCCCGTTCCTGGGAAATACAATGGAGAGGGCGGAAGTTGGCCAACTCAGACAAACACCTGGAGAGCAACGGCATCTTAGCATCTTTTTATGCTTTTGATTCTCACAGGGAGTGGAAATTCCATAGAGGGCCCAGCAGGTGATCACCTTTGGGCTATGGACAAAGACCACATGTTTGTGCCACTGGTTAAGCCACCTGTTTTTGTGTCTCAGCCAAACACAATAAGCTACATATCTGAATAGAAGACACAATGAGTCATGAGCCCCAGAAACTCACTTTCGTGAGAAGGTGTGATCCATGCCTGTGCATATAATCTGGCCATGACCGCAAAATACCACTGCTGGCTTTCTGAGAGTGGTAATTCAACATCACGTCCCTCGGGGCTTGGGAGAATCTTCCCAAACTGCCAGAAGAAACCATAAACCATCAGGCTTATGGTGCCACCGACACAGAGTGCCAGCATCTCCCACAACTGGGGACACCTAGCCACCTGGAGCGTCCCAGTTTCCTTCCTTCCTCCTTGCCTCTGGTACTTGGTCCCCAGCACCTGTCTATACACCCAGTCGGTCTGATTAGAACTGGGAACAAAAGATTTTTGTTTGAAGCTGGAGATTTTTAAGATAGAGAAATGGTGGCTGACAGGAAGCTTTCAGAGCACACACTGGAACCTTTGCTTTTCCTGTTCCACTATGTATTCTGCTAACGGTTGGATGAGAACTTTGATGTCAGGGTAGTCAGGAGTGGTTAAGCATACAATAGGCTGTTTGTTTAAGGAATTGGTTAGTTCCTCCACTCTCTGATAACCTGTCAGAACTTCCTACTACTCTGCTGTGATTTTAGAAATTATAGAAAAGTGGCATGAAGGGTACAAAGAGCCCACCTACCCTCTATGAGAACCTCCTGACTAAAGCAGATATTCTGTGTAAAATAATCTCTTTCTCTCTTTCCCATACACGTGCATGTGCACAGATGCAAAGGTAGTGTGTGGAAAGAAAAATGTGTAGATGTAGTGATGAGCAGCCTAGGGACACTTTGGTATCAGAAACCTCTTTTGCATTTAAAGCTCACCGTTTGGGTGGGCAGTCTGGAAAGATTCTCAGTCATCAGATGTACGGATGCACACATGCATGTCTGGATGCACAATGCATGTCCTGAAGCACACAAGCATGTCCGGATATACACATGCATGTCTGGATGCATACATGTGTGTGTCTGGGTGTGCACATGAGTGCATACAGAGATGTCTGGATGCACTCATGCATATCCGGATGTACACATGCATGTCCTGAATCACAGGAGCATGTTCAGAGGCACACATGCATGTCAAGATGTACACATGCATGTCCTGAAGCACACAAGCATGTCCGGATGCACACATGCATGTCTGGATCCACACATGTCTCCTGATACAGGAAACACCTTGGGATGGGGCATCGAGACCCATCCTTATTTACAGAAAAGTTGGATTAAAGGCCAGAGTGATGGAGAGTGACCACGGCCACTTTCTTCCCAGTCCTCCAATCTGAATGTTTCCAGAACTTACTGTGTTGCTCACGGTAGCATTTTTACTCATCTCTCAAGGGGGACAGCACGCGTGAGGCAGACACTCGGTCTGACATCTGCAAGAGTCTCCAGTAGGTAAGAATGGATTGTTCTTTTGATGTTGGGAGAGAAATAAGAGATGAGTAAGAACGCGTGGGGTTTGAGCTGTGGAGTGGTTTTCAGAGTCTTCCATGCGGTGGTCATAGTCAGAAAGGGCGTTGTTTGCAGGACTGTCAGGCAGAATTTTCCTTTATTCGCTGCTCTTTTCATGTATGCGTTTTCTTAATAATTCAATTGGTCCTTCTTTGTGTGTGTGTGTTCCTTTTTATCTCTCTGCTCACCTCTTTATCCTTCCTGGGTTCTCTTCCCATAACCATCCTTTCTCCCTTTTAAGAATGTGTTCATTGTTGGGACTGTTTTCCCAGGCCTTTCAGCGTTCAGTCTAGACTCTTCTCATGTCATTTTAAAAGCATCTTCCAAACCCATAGATGACAAAGCACACATTTCTTTGGTTTGTTTTGGTTTTAGACATTCTTGCTATGCAGCACTGGCTGGCTGGGGGCTTACTCTGAAGACCAGGCTGGACTTGAATTTGTGGGGATTCTCTTGCATCTGCCTTTTTCAGCACTGGGATTACATCGTGGCTACCAGATCCGGCTCAAGCTATACTTTTCTTCGTCCTGACACCAAGACAGAATAGGAAAGAGTTGGCTCTGTGTTGGTTGGAACATCACTTAGCACCAGACACTTTGACCCCATCTCTGAAAAGTTTGTTTCAGAATAGAGTTGCCAAGTGACCTCTCTGGAGCTCCTTCCTACCTTACAGCACAGTGGCCTCCCCACCAACGTGCGTACATGCACAGATGTACGGATGCACACATGCATGTCCTGAAGCACACAAGGATGTCCCAATATACACATGCATGTCTGGATGCATACATGTGTGTCTGGGTGCACCCATGAGTGCATACAGAGATGTCTGGATGCACACACGCATATCTGGATGTACACATGCATGTCCTGAATCACACAAGCATGTTCAGATGCATACATGCATGTCCAGATGTACACATGCATGTCCTGAATCACACAAGCATGTCCAGATGCACACATGCATGTCTGGATCCACAAATGTATGTTCTGAAGCACACAAGAATGTCCGGATACACACATGCATGCTTGCTTTCATAGTCTTTTATCTGCACTTTGTCTTCAATAAATTTAGTTGTGGGCCTTTTAGATATGCTCCATCAACCGAGTGGGTTTTTAGTAAAGCATAAATTTCTGGATGGAAGCTTAAACTTACCAATCCAGATAAAACATACAGAATCGTTGACATGTGAGCCTTTTAAATAGGAATTTGCTGGAATAAACATGATGCCTTAGGGAGAAGTTGGCAACGTGATCAGCTAATTAAGGAGAAAGAAACGACGACACCTTTGGAAGGAATCTAAGCTGCCATATAATTCCACCTTATTCTTGGGAAACCGTGATGACTCTGACATAGAAAGATCCAGATAAAACATGGGTCTCAAGACCTTTGGGGAGGGAAAAGCTAAGCACTCCCCATCCTGGCTGTTATCGGTAGAAGGATCAGGACTTGATCCCAGTTCGTGCCAATTTGCAGTCCAGACATTTGGAAATTATTTTTCCCTGAGAATTTTGCCTTAAAGTTACTGTGACCATCTTTATTCTTAACCCCACCCCACCTGACTGACGTTGTTAGTATCGCTGTTGATGATGGACAACTTTTTTTAACCCCTCGTGGTAACTCATTCCGTCTAGGCTTACTACATCCTAAACTTTTAATGAAAGAAGAATGAAAACTTTATTTTGAAGTTGAGCAGAAATTTGCTGGCCTGGAAATTATTAAGTGGCGAGTCTCCTGCTTACGTGGTTGGCAATGACTTATATAAAGGTAGTGATAACAGGGAGTTTTCTCCGGCAGATGTAAGTCTGCTACAATTTCAGCTCATTGCTCTATACTTGTGTGCTTTTAACGGTCTGGGCAAATCCAAGCAGACTGCAGCAAGCTGTATGATGTCTCATTAAGTACTGCAAAAATTTCAGGGGCTTTAAGAAGCTATAAATCCAGGATTCAAAAACAGAACATGAAGCAAAGAAGGATTTGCTCCTGTGGTCCACCTCCCTCTGAAGGTGCAGAGGCCCAGAGGGGCCAAGTGAGACTTCTGACTCAGGCCTCCCTACCTGCTAGAAAGCTGATGCAGAATAAATCAACTTCCTCTGACACCGGGAAGGAGAAATAGCTTTTTCAGAGGTGAGCAGTTTATTTTCACTCTCAGTTTTTCTTTGGAACAAGAGTTAGTCATGTTTGCTGTCAGAAGGCAAGAGACATGGACCCTGGCCACTAAACATGAGCATTGCCTGTGCAAAGTTTGCTGGTTTAAGAAGAAATCACGTCCTTGATTTCATATTGGGGGTTAAGTCTTCTCATGACTTGGCGTGTGGGGCTAGATATCTACAAACACCTGATACCCGTGAAAATGGAGGAAGGTGGCGATCTCTAGGAAAAACACAGATATCTGAGTGTTTAGCTTTTAAGTGCAGCGATTCTGGAAACTCTGCAGGATTAGGCGGATGTTCAAGTCCAAAGAAAACCTTTACCCTGTTCTATTTATAAATGTGAAAAGAGCCGTATGAAATTGCCCCTTGTTTTTGTAGGTAAAAGTCATCAAATAGCGGCAGCTTTTCACAGTCCGGTTTAAGATTATGTAATGCAGTCTTAGCAGGACTGGAATGTGAGCCTACGTTTCCGGTGACTGTAGCTCTGCCCCTGTATTGGTTCCTTTAAGAGGGACTTGAAACAAAACATTATCTGAGGACCAGGAAGATAGCTCAGCAGGTAAGGTACCTGCTGCCAAGCCTGAGTTCAACCCCTGAGTCCTACATGGTGGAAGGAGAGAACTGACTCTTACAAGCCCACTCCCATTCCCATGCACATGCACACACTTGCACAAACGCACGTGTGCACGGACACACTAAGTTAGAGTATGATAAAAATGTTTAAATTAATAATGCATAAACAAATTGTACTGTGATTTTTAGACAATATAACTGTGGTTTCCCTACCTTTATCCTTTTGGGGTTTCGTTTATTTATTGTAACATAGTCTCGCTTTGTAGCCCAGACTGGACTAATACTTACCACATAGCCCATACAGGCTCAGAGCCTGCAGCAAGCCTCATATCTTGGTCTGTAAAGTACTGAGGTTATAGGCATGCACTCATATCCCTCCTAACTACGTGTTTGTCTCAGCAGAGCTCTGTTTCTCCAGTGCTCTTGTGAGGAACAGCAGGGAGGCAATTCTTTCCTCCTGTTATGCTGGGGTTACTCTGTAGGTGGCCATCTCTACAGCCTCTTTGTCTCATGCCCTCCTGTGACTCTGCTCTAAGAGCCACTTGACCATGCTCCATGAGTGCTTTAACACTTCCCCTGCACACTCACAGTGGGAGGGACAGGCTGACAGCTGTTGCGGACGGTTTGTGCAGAACCTGTACGGCCTTTCTACTCCACAAAGGCATTAAGCCAGTTACTGAGGGAGGCGACACAGAAATGAAGCCATTCAAGAAGAGAAGTGATAAAGTAAAAGTTATAGATTTGCCAACCTTGGGTCATGTCAAGAACCAACTTTCTCTCCCTGCAGGGTAGAAACCAACGCTGAAGCCTCGTCATGCAGCCATGGCTGCTGATGTCACCCCAGCCTTCTGGATTAATGGCTTAAGGTGCTGGTTGCAGGAGCTCAGAACAGCCTCATGTGGTCAAGAAAGCAGGTGAGTTACAGAGAGACACAGAAAGCAGATTCGATCTCTGGCTTTGCCAAAAGGTGAAGAAAGTGTTTGGTAAGTCGAGTCCGGGCCTTGACTCAGGGGTTGCTGTGCTTAAAATGCAAGTTGTCAGAATGTGTCACTGGCCAGAATCCTCATCTGACCCAGAGCTTCATGTTGGTTGTTGACCTCAAAGCCTGCCCTCCATCAGTCGGTCAAAGACTGCCACGTTCTACACAGGATCCATGTCCTGGAGATGTCTGATCACAGGTGAAGGTGTCAGAACAGCGGCTGCTTACTTACTAAACTGGACGAGGCCTTTTCCGTTAGAGCGGAAATACAACACAGTGTAGCAAAGACCTAAGAACAGAGGCTGCTGGGTGTTTCCACGTGCTCCCTGGCTGCAGGGTTTCCATCTCCACGTGCTCCCTGCACTACGACCATGGACATCTTGTTTTCATGAGATATCTAGGTTACTGAATAATACACTGGGAGATGTGGGTGACTTCTTACAAACATTATTTTTGGTACTTCTAGAAACTGAACCCAGAGGAACGTTTAAATTTTGAACATTCGATTGTGTCACCGTGGGCATGGGAGGCACCCTATAGCCGATACCTGAGCGCCTTCCCAGGAGAAATCGAGACTGGGATCTGTATGTTCTGGGCCAGTTCTGCTAAGCTTTTTAACCTTCTTGATACCGTCACTCAAAGTTGTTTTATATTCTTTTCCTTTTTCTATTTATCTGATTTGACTCCACTCCACTTTGTGGTGTTGGCTGGGTTTTTGAGTTGAGTCAAATTTTCCATACAACCCCAAACGCCTTTCTTCTCCCTTTGAGAATGTTCCTTAAATCAAGAGAGCCGAGGAGGGGCGTGTATTAACCTGCCTGGGAAGCAAGCCTGTGGCTTCTCCTTCGCCTCCTTCTTGCCCCTCTTTTAATAAAACTAATAACTAGAGCTTTCAGCTGGAATAATGGCGACGTTATAAGTGGGTGTGAAGACCCACGGAGCTACTTAATCCTGCTCGGGCTTACTGCTGGCTCCCTTGCCTAACACTCTTTAATTGATGGAGCAGGCATGCTGGTGTTTGGAGATGAACCCATACACGCCTGGATTTACAGGGCCGAGGCTGAGTCTAGACTTGTCAGCCGGCAGGGCTACAGGAGGGTCCCCTCCTGGTGGAGCTGGGATGAAGTTGTTGCTGAGCGGTTCCCTCGGGGAGGAAAATCAGCCTGCAAAGGGCAGTTCAGTCCGCTGAACCGCAGCTCTGTGTCCTCGGATATGCCAGATGCAGAACCAATGTAATTATCTGGGTAAATCAAACCACAGATTGTTTCAAACGCTAAGGTCACTCTGAAAGATTATTGACAGAGAGCCCATGCATTTCCCTTTCTTGACATTAGTTTCCTGTTCCTTCAGACCACATCTCTGCCAGATTCCCCCTGCCCCCTCTTTCCTAAACGTGTGCGATCTACTGATTTCTTTCCTGAAGCCTCTTGGGGTATGCGAGTTGGTGAGCTTGCTGCTTGCCTCTGAATAAATGTGATCTCCCCCTCAACACAGCCTGAAACAGGGGGAACCCTGACACACTAACTTTTAAATATAGGAGAGGAGTGAGGGTAAGAAGACAAAAAGAGGAGGAAGGAGGAAGTGGAACTGATGTTTGTTGAGGAATTGCCGTAAACCAGCTATTCCCCTGGGTGTTGTAGGAGCCTCATCTCTTAGTGACCACTCAGTTAGACAGCTTCACGTTCTCAGTCCTCTCCCAGGTGGAAGGCTCTAGATCAAACTCCGTCTGGAGGGGGAAAAAGGAGAATATAAACTACAGTAATTATGAGCAAAACAAGTCCTTGCAGTGCCTGTTATACATACCCTAATGACCTTAATGGTTTGTGAAGGCAGCGTCTCACAGTGTGAGGAGGAAGAAAGGCCTGAATCCAATTGAGAAGTTTGTGCTCATTAACCATGCATGTTACTCAACACTTTCCTTCTGGTTGTGCGTCGGCATGACGGGTATGAGAGAGTAGGTTGTGAAAATTAGCACCGTGTAAGTGGTAGCCGGTTTTTATTATGAACCATCCGGGTCAGTACATAAGCAGGAAGCTGGAATACAGTTCCTAGAATACAGAGCCACAAGCAAGGTTATAAAACCAAAGACATTGTAGGCTTAGACAAAGAGGTCCCAGACTTTCCTCGGCCTTGGATTCCTCCTCTCCGGTCTACCTCCTGCCTCGAATCCAGTAAGACGCTGTTTGGTGACAGTGATGGAGTTCATTCACTTATCGCCCTAAATAATCTTTTGTTCTATCACTGTGCTTCATCATTTTCTTATTACTGTGTCGAAATTGCTGACAAGAATCAACTGAAGGAGGTGGGAGTTTACCTTGGCTCTGTTTTGAGGGTGCAGTGCATCCTGGTGAGGAAGGCAGAGCTCTGGTTTGAACTTTCTATCTTTCTATCAAGCACTGTTCTTGGTATGGTGATAAGTCCTTCAGATCTCAACCCAGTCTCCAACTGTAATGGCACCACTCCCTATTACCTCCAGCAGTAGTACCTCTTTGGGCTTGTATCTTTGCTGGGACAATTCTATGTCTCAGTCTTGAAGTAATCATCTAAGGGACCCGTGTGACACTTTGACTTCATAGTTTTTGTTCTCATCTTCTATCCAAATACCCCACATCTTCTGATCTTTGTCCTTTCTTGATGGACTCAGTAGTAAGAACAAAATTGAGTCTGGGCAGAACCTGTGAGCATTGTATGAGGGCCACTGCCCGGCTTAGGCATTGTATGCACCACAAAGGGACAGTCACTCCTGTGTTTACAATTAAAACTCCTTAACAGACTAGTGGGGGATCTGAAGACAGCATTCCTGTTGGCCATAAGGCAAATTTTCATGCTACCATGAGAGCTGTGTGTTGTGAGATGGAGGCATTCGGAAGTGCCCCTGGATGCCAGCCAGCAAGCTGAAAACTGGGGATCTCAGTCCTACAAGGAACTGATTCCTACCAACAAGAAGTGAGGTCAAAAGAGCATGCAGAATCTCCGACGACAGACACCACGGTCTCAGCTGATAGCCCATTCCAGACTCTTAAGACTGTGAGCAGAAGACCTAGTTGAAAGGTTCGTGACCCATGAAAACCGCCGAATAATAAAGTGGGCTGATTATTTCAAAACTCAGTACAATTTGTGGTAATAGTAGTAGAAAATTCATAGACTGTGTAACGGAGATGTCCGATTCTGGCGTTTTCTGACTAGGAGGGTTTTGTTTACTGACTCAATCTCATTATCCATTATTCTATTTTGGTTGAGTTTCCTGTTGCTTCATGACTCAGTTTTGGGTAGGTTGCATGCAAGAAGGCCAAGTCTAGAACCAGACTTTAAAGAAGCATCAGTCAATTCTCCTGAATGCTTCCTCAAATGGAAGAAGATGAAACACCTCAAGACTTGTGTTACAGAGTCAGCATTGCCTCCATAGCAGAGCCAGATGAAGACTGCAGGGAAAGAAAGCACAGAGCAGTGCCCTCCCATGAACAGAGAAGCAAAACTGTGATCAGAGAAGGTAAATTGGTGGGAATCAAAGTCCAGTTGCAGGCTCAGCCTCTGTTGCACTGCTCCTGTCACAGGTTGAACTTTGAAGGTGTTTCTTGGAGGCTTTTGTAATAGAAACTTGGTTCCCGGTGGTAACTGGGCCATCAGTGGACACCAACTTTGAAGCAGTGAACGTTGCTCTCCCTCTGTTGGGACACTGTCTTTCTTTGAGAGACAATTGTCATCAAAAGAGCAAGATTGGCCCCCAATCTTCCTGCCTTCCTGCCTTATCGTGTCTGCACATGCAGCTGTTACGGCAATTGTCTCACGGGAGACAGATGAGTCTGAGCCTTCAACAATAGATACGACAAAAGAAACTTAAGGGAAAAAAAGGGGGTTATTCTAGATCATAGTTTTTAGTCCATCATTTAGGGCAGGAAGGGAGCAGAGAAGATCACACCAGGCTGTGTTCACCTTGACTGTGAGCTCTGTGAGGTGTTCCCCATATCCCTTCCCATCGATTTATCTTTCTGGTCTTTTATTTCTTTTGGAAGTAGATTCTGGTCATTCCACCAGAGTTCCACCCACTCCTCTGTACCTTGTCCCCTCACCCTCCCCACACCTCTCCCTGCTCCTACTCCTTCTCTAACCATCCTTTGCTCCTTTTGTGGGTTTTCAAAGCTCTCACTCTTATAGAAATTTTAGTGTTTATTTGTTTATTTACTTACTTACCTTGACTGTCCCCTTAGCCAGGTCACACAAAGTCAGCTCGAGTCCCCATCTTACGCATCTTACGTAGACCACACATACACAGAAAGGTGTGCATAGCACTGGCTGCTTTGCCACGGGCTCCTGGGTTTCGGTAGGATCTTTATCATAGCATCTTGGGGGCAGAGATGTGTCTTACCAAGATTTCCAAAATAATTGCCATTTCTTGCCACATTGCATCAGCATAGCTTCAGTATATTTGAGAAGAATTTTCTCTGTGGAATATACAGGTAGCCAAGTTCCTACAGACCAAGTTATGAGCAATTTGAAGTGGTAAAACAGAACTTAAAAGGTCTTTTCAAGTTAGAAACACAGTGGTCCTAGTATCTTTACAAGCCAACGAGATGACAGCAATAATGATAACTATGTTTTCCCCACACCAGTGATTGTACCCAAGGGCTGACAAGATGGCGCAGCTGTTGGACGCTCCAGCTACTAAGCCTGAGGACTTGCATTCAATCCCTAAGCCCACACAAAGCAGAGACCCTTGTGAAAATTGTCATCTGACCTCCATATGAGATCTGTGGCATGAACAAGCCCCTCTCTACCCACACTGGATAAAATAACCTCCAGGGGTTGTATTGATTTGTCCAACAAAGAAAAAAATCTGCAACAAACCCGACTTGGGTCACCAACATGTGACTTTATGATCACAAACTGTCCTTTTCCATAACCCACTTGTCTCTAGCTCAGGGTGAGGAGGCGTCTGCAGAAGAACACATTAGGATTAGGTACCATCTGAGCCCTTCATGGTGCTGTGACCCTCCTTACACCCCCTGCCCCAAAATGGAGAACTTTGCTGGAGGACCAGATAGGTCTCTCCATCTGGCCTTCCTTCCCACAGCCACACCTGTCTCATAGGTGAGAAAGCCAATGTGAAGGCCCAGGTAGCTGTCAAAAGAGTATGGGGCAATTACATCTGCTGAATTTTTAAAAATAAATGTGAGATCATTGAGGCCCTGCGTTGGTACACATGGAGGCGGCCTCAGCTAAAGTCACAGCTGTTGACTTTACCAGCTGTTGTTCAGATCGGAGAGCCACACTGCTGGTTGGTTGTTTCCGTGAACTGCGTACCACGGCTCAGGGTACGCATTCAATAATTTCTCCTGAATCTTTTTTGAGTGCGCAGTTCCTCTGATAGACAGGTTGAAGTCTTTTTTCTTTTCCTGGTCCCCAGATTCTAATCCAGGGCTCTCCGCACACCAAGCAGGAATTCTACCACTCAGCTCTTTGAAGAAGAAAATTAAAATACAATTCACCTGTTGCGTTTCAGTTGGTAAAGTGTCTGCTCTCAGCATAGCAGCAGGGCTTGGTGGCAAACATCGGCAACCCCAGGTCCTGGAAGGCAGAAGCAGTAGAATCTCTGGTTCAAGATCGTCCTTGGCCCACATAGCAGAGCGCAAGCCAGCTTCAGATATATGAGGCTTTGGCTCAGAAACATGAAGTGAAATAAAACTGTCAGTGGTATATGAAGTGGAATGGTGGCTTCTTCCAGATGCAGGCAGCCCCAAGCTGCCTTTGTCTCTGGCATCTTCACACCTACCCTGATGTTTCTATGTGTCTCACACAAGGCACGTTTCTTTCTCAAGGTGTAGTGAACAGTTAGGAAAGTCTGAACTCTTCAACTCCCACCATCCCTTCCCATCCCTCCACACTGTTTAGCCCAGGCTTTTCTGCTTTCTTTCCTCTGTGAAATGTGTATCGTATCTCCCCTTAACTCTCACGCTCTTTAGCTGATGCTGGAAAATTAAACCCACAAGGATCAATTGGATAAATGATTGTTTTTACATAAACATATGGAAGTATTCAGAAGGGAAAAGAGGAACAAGGGCTTAAAGCTACAGAAGTGTGTGTGTCGTCTTAAGAGAGATATAGCCTGGTAACACTAAGGCGCATGCTTGGGTTTCTAGGGACATTAATCTACAAAGGGTAAATATATAAGAGCTGTGGATAATTGAGTCCCTTGGTAAGTCTGTTGATATTCACTCAAGCCAGAGTCTTCTTTAGTAAGTCACCCCCAAGTTCTGGTGTGGAGAGGGGTCTCCATCACAGACGGAAATCTGTGCCACTTTCAGGCTGAAAGTAGGAAGAGCTTCATCTAAATCTGTTGTTTGCCCAGCTGACCAGCTCAGAATAAGCCTTGTGCCAAAGTAATATATGGGTTGGCAGGCTCTGATCCCCTTGAGTGGGATTTGTTTTCTCCTAATCCACAAAGGTCAATGGGAAACAGTGGGGTAAGATGCTCAATAGGAATGGCAGAGGTGCATCACCCCTATCAAAATGCCTTATTAAAGCATACATTGGGCTTTATTTTGATTTTGACATACTGTGTGCTCCTTAAGATCAAGGAAGTATTCTTTCTTCCTAGTGCCCTTATAATTTTGGCACAGCCAAAATCATATTCGAATTCATGGCATGGATGTGTGAGTGGGATGTAAACTAATGTTGTTATCAGTGACAAGCCTGCATTTCATTGCAAAATTATACTGATTGTGCTGGGTTGATATTGGCCAGCAGCTATTAACTTGTAAAGGTTTTCTAGGCAGTTAACCGAAGCAGGGCTCCTTGGGGAGAAAGAAAAGAGAATCTCGAGACGCTGGCACCAATTATGTGAAGAAAGAGTTGTCAGAGTATTGTAACAGAAAGCCTGACATCGAGGCCTTTGGAGAGCAGGCCTTAGAGTCAACGTTAATAATTTTAATGATTACTTGTTTGAAGTCTGAGTTTCTAGGAATGATTCACCTCAAGCATGTTTAAATGTATTAACGCTTTTCTTTGCTTCTGGCAACTTCCTTTTGAAATGACTTTCTTAAGATCCAGCTGAGAAGTGGTAGGTAAGAGTGCAGCTGGTCAGAGCTTCGATATCAAAGGGAAATGGTCGAAATGGGCCCTTCTGCTGTGTGTGCTGATCCCCCACCCTTCCTAATGCCTTCTCCTAGAGTGGACCCATCTCTAACGTAGGGGAAAAAACTCCAAAAGGTCTGAGTTCAAAGAGAAGGGAGGGGAAGAAATATGTATAGCCTGGGACAGGTAGAACCACAAACAACATAACTGGGTATAGCTTCGAAACGCTGGTTGACCAGTTGGCAGAAGAAGTTGCAGTCAGGAAATAGATCTACATTCCTTTTCTACACTGTACTAGTTTCTCCTTCTTTTACTCTTCTCTGCTTCTAAATATTCCATTGTAGGCTTCCTTGACAATTGAGAACAATCGTCATTTAACCCTTATATAAACACAATTTTCATGTTCATTCAGGTTAAATTGTTAATGAAATATACACACGTTTTAAAGGTAAGCATTAGGAGCCAATAGTGTTAGTATTCTTGCAGAAGACCCAAGTTTGGTTCCCAGCAACCACATGAGCAGCTTACAATTGCCCGTGACTCAAGCTGCAGGGGATCCATTGCTTCTGGCTCCCAGGAGCAACTGCATTCATATGCAACTACCCCCATACGCCACCAGACACTTTATCAACAAAATAAAATTAAGTTTTTAAAGGGCAAGCATTATAGACAACTACGTATACAGGATATTCTTTTCCTCAATTTCTTAGCTCCTCCCATTATGCCCTGTCCCAATCCCTCTTCAATTCTTGCTTTTACTTGCTCTGGTCAACATCTTCATAGTGTGCAATATCTTTGGTGTTGAGCTAAACGAAAAAAACAAAAACTTATATCATACTATCTCCCAATCATCTTTCAGGCTCTCATTTTCTATGGTTCTGTTACCATTTTTGACAATAAATACTGGTTAAGTGGATGAATATACCACCCCTGCCCCACCCCACCAACAGTGACAACCTAGTTTCTAAACCACTAGAAGCCAGTCTGCCCAAAAGGAGTTTCTGGGCTAAGCAGCTAGGATTCTTATTGGTAACCACCCCTCCATGCCTTAGTAAGCTAAGGGTCCTCCAAATGAGTTGCATGTTTGTGTCCTTCTCAGAAGCCTCTGAGTTTTAACTGGTCTCAGAGCCTTTAGCTGAAGGAGCCCCAGTGCAGGAGCTTTGCAGCATTGACGCTCACTCTAAGTTCTCTGGGGTGGTGGCGGTGGTGGTGGTGGTGGTGGTGGTGGTGGTGGTGGTGGTGGTAGCTTGCAGCACCTTGGTGATCTGCTCTTTGGGGCTGAGCAGGACTAAGAAAATGGAGCTCACGTGCAGTTGCCCTGGGTCATTGGCTGTTTTTATTATGTCTGTCTTCTGAGCCTTTCTCTTTGGCTGTTGTTGGACGTATCAAAACAAAATATCTCCAAGAAAAAAAATATCAAAGAACCTAAAATTAACATGTTATTTCAGTTTTCTTCTAAGCCAGCTAAAGCACATCCTTCTCTGACTAATGTCTGATAATGTGAGCCTCCAGGCCAGCCCCTCGGCCTGCTGGTTTAGGGTTCCTGCCCACTTCTCTTCTCTTTTCATCTTTGTCTCTGATGCAATCAGCAGTCTGGCCTTAGACTCACCTCAGTTTTGTTTTAGTTTTCAAGAGGAGGGGAAAACCCTCTTAGTTTTTTTTAAAAGGGGATTGAGATTGAGTTCCCCCTCACCCCCTTTAAAGCAGACTCCCTCAATCTTAAAGTTTGGTCAGTTTTTATTTAAATCCTGGTGTCGAGAGGTCACAGAAAGGGGAATTCTCTTCAGTTGTCTACCTGTAATGTGCTTTAGCTCTCAGTGAGGTGTCCCAGGAAAGACATTCAACTCAAAATTGAATGCCCTCCATTGAGTCCTTGAAGGTTTGATTTACTTTGTGTGTGTGTGTGTGTGTGTGTGTGTGTGTGTGTGTGTGTGTGTGTGTGTGTGTATGTGTGTGTGTGTGTGTGTGTGTGTGTGTGTGTGTGTGTGTGTGTGTGTGTGTGTGTGTGTGTGTGTGTGTGTGTGTGTGTGTGCATGTGTGTGTGTGTGATGTGTGTGTGTGTGTGTGTGTGTATGTGTGTGTGTGTGTGTGTGTGTGTGTGTGTGTGTGTGTGTGTGTGTGTGTGTGTGTGTGTGTGTGATGAGCAAGTCTTTTCAGCTCTTTGGGCCAAATTACCTCAGTTCAAAAGCAAAAACAAGGGACAAAGGGGCAAGAGAGAGCAAGAGGAAGCAGGAGCAAGAGAGAGTGAGGAGGGGGCAAGCAGCCCCTTTTATAGTGTCAGGCATGCCTGGCTGTTGCCAGGTAACTGTGGGGTGGAGTCTACCTGGCTGTTGCCAGGTAGCTGTCGGGGTGGAGCTTAGACAGAAAGCTAACAGTTTGGATCACGGGGTTGTTGACTTGATGCATAATAGGTGTTGATAGTTTTAACTCATTTCAAGCTCAACATGTTTAAACTTTTGATCATGGCTCCTAATTCTCCTCTGTCTCCTGTCTTTCCAATCCAAGATTATGGCAAAACCCCATCTTCTACTCTCTGCTGCGCTTGACAACTCCTTTCCTCTTACTCCAAATGCAATGTCCCTCTGCCTCTGCCCCTCTCCCTGCACTTTTCTCATCGCTGTGAGCAAATGCGTGAAAATTTAAGGGAGGAGGGGGTTTTTGGTTCACAGTTAGGAAGGATACAATCTACCGTGGACAAGGCATGGCAGCCAGAGGGTGAGCTAACCGGAGGGAATCACGTTGCATCTGTAGTAGTGAGAACGCAGGGAGCAATGAACACTGTTACTTGGCTTTTCTTTCTACTTCTTATTCAGTCTGGAGCCCCAGCCTGTGAACAGTCAGTCCCACACAGTAAGAGTGAGTCTCTGGTGACATACCCAGAGGCTTGTCTCCTTAGTGACTCTAGGTACCCCACAGTTTCTTCAGAATTGGTCCCCATACTCACCTAAGGCCAAGTCTTAACACTTCAGTCAGAACAAGGAGGTTCAGCCATTGTTCTTCCTTGAAATTCCAGATATCACCTCTCACCAGAGCTCACTGCCAGATGCCCCACACTGGAGTTTTTGCAAAGCTTTCTCTCCCTATTGGTTGACACATGTACCTCATCCCCTTTACCCCAAATTCCTGTGGAGTCTACCAGGAGGTGTCTCTACTATGTGCCTACTTAAAAGCTGATGTCTGGCATTTTGGGGCCCTCTTGGATTCTTGTCACTGCAGAGGCCAGACCGTCTCACTGATTGGTGAGTGTACCTGCTCTGCCAACTTCAGATTTGAGTGTCTCACGTGTTTGCAGCTTACCGTAAAGAAAAACAAGAAAACTTTGCCCTGCCTTTGATTGCCTCTCCGACACTTCCCAGACCCGTTGATGCCTTGCAAGCTGAGCATGTCCTTTAGCAGTTCCTCAGGCAGGCTAAGTCTGCCTCTGCCTTGCTCCTTCACACACCCTGTACTAGACACACGCCTCGGCAGCTGTCTGCCCAAGCAACAGCCTCGCAAACAAAAGAAAGATCTTAGCCTTCCCAACTGGTTTCCCGTCTCATTAACTGCTGGTCCTTACTGTTCTCCTCAGCACATCTGGTCCTTCTGCCATGCTGTGCGTTAACTGGACCTTGCTCTATTATCTGTCTCCCTTCCCAACCGACTTGAATTCGAGTCCCCAGAGAGCAGAACTCTGATTTGTTTTATACTTCACCTCTCCTGCCTGCAACTGTGCCTGACACACATTGAGTCTTCTGGATGTGTTTGTTTTCTGGTAGATGAATTGCTCAGTTCTTCTTTTGAACAATATAGGAACTGACACATCTTCAAAAGAGTCATTAAAATAACTTGCAGGGTATTAGACCCCAAGTAACAGTGAACGGCAATCTGATATTTTCTCTTCTTAAGAAATGTTTGTAGCCCACATTACCCCCAACGCACACATAATACCCTAAATGTTTTTTTTTAAAGATTTATTTATTTTATTTATATGAGTACACTGTCACTGTCTTCACACACACCAGAAGAGGGCATCAGATCCCATTATAGATGGTTGCGAGCCACCATGTCATTGCTGGGAATAGAACTCAGGACCTCTGGAAGAGCGGTCAGTACTCTTAACCCCTGAGCCATCTTCGAGCCCAGTAACCTACATGTTTAAGACAAAGCCTTAGATGGTCTATCTTGACTTCCTGGGTGCCTCAGCTCTGAGGGGCTGGGGACAGTGCTTATGCCCTGAATGGACCAGAACGGACAAGTCGTGTGGGTTGTCAGTCATGACAAGTACAAGGCACATTTTCATTGGCCATTCTGTGCATGTCACATACATGAGCAGTCAGTGTTAATAGCTGTCCCTGTTCTTGCCCATGTATCAATAAGTCCTATGATAGAGGCCTCACTTGCCTAGCACTCCAGCACCTGAGAGTAAAGTTCACATTTGTTTGAGGAGACTTGGGGAGTGACTAAGGGTCTCCGGAATGGCAAGGAAGACATTGAGAGTTTTGGGGAGAGAGCTTCTGGGTGTGGTGGCTAGCTTCTGTGGCTTTGATGTAAAGTATTCGGCAGGTGGTGATACTGTAAGAGTATAGAACCTTTAGGAGGTGGGACCTTGATAGAGGAAGTGAGTCCCTGGGGGCAGGTCTTAAGAAATTTAGTTCTTCCTACTTCCTGTCAGTTTTCTGTGAGCAGTGGCCTCAGGCTTTGCCAGCCAAGCCTGTCCCCAGTGATGAACTGCATCAAACTGTGAGTCAAAACTAAACTCTTCCTCCTTTAAATTGCTATTGTCAGGTTCTTGCCCATAGCCAGGAAAAAAGTAATAAATCCCTCCTCCATCCAATAGTTTCCGTTGGCTCTACTGTCCGTTTCCCTAAGACAAATGAATAAACAGATGCCCAGTAGGAAGTGTAGGTGTTGAGTCTACACTGTAAGCCTTGCCTCAGGCTAAACCCACAGGGATCCGTGAAGACAGGGTTTGACCACTGGTGCTGCCCTTCTGCTCCAGTTCTGCACACCCTGGGCATCCCTCTACGCACTGCTCTGTTTACAAGGTAAACTCTACCAGGATGGGAATGTGAGTTTGTACAATGATGCTTTAGGTTAGTGGAAAATCATTTTGGGGAGGAGATCTCAGTTTCCATGTAATAAAAATATTTCTCTCTAGCATTTTACATCAATGGCTGAAACAAATGATACAAGCGTACTATCTGTGGGGGCGGTTTCCTCTCCCTCCTCCCCTCCTCTCCTCCTCTCCTCCTCTCCTCCTCTCCTCCTCCTCTCCTCCTCTCCCCTCCTCCTCCTCTCTCCTCTCTCCTCCTCTCCCTCTCCTCCTCTCTCTCTCCCTCCCTCCCCCCTCCCCTCCTCCCCCCTCTCTTTACTCTCTCTTTCTTTCTCTCTCTCTCTCTCCCTCTCTCCCTCCCTCTCCCTCCTCTCCTCCTCTCCCTCCTCTCCTCCCCCCCTCCTCCCCCTCCTCCCCCCCTTCCCCCTCCTTCCCCCCCCTCCCCTCCCTCTCCTCCTCCTCCTCCCTCCTCCCTCCTCTCTCCTCTCCTCCTCTCCTCCCTCCTCTCCTCCCTCCCTCTCCCTCCTCTCCCTCTCCCCTCCCTCTCCCCCTCCTCTCCCTCCCTCTCCCTCCTCTCCCTCCTCTCCCTCCTCCCTCCCTCCCCTCCCTCCTCTCCTCTCCCTCTCCTCCTCCCCTTTCCCTTCTCCCCCCCTCCCCCTCTCCCCTCCTCCTCCCCCCTCCCTCCCCTCCCCCTCCTCCTCTCCCTCCTCCTCTCCCTCCTCCTCTCCCTCCTCCTCTCCCCTCTCCTCTCCCTCCTCTCCTCCCCTCCCCCCTCTCCCCTCTCCCTCCCCTCTTCCGCCTCCCTCCCTCTCTCCTCTCCCCCCTCTCTCTCTTCCTCTCTCTTCTCTCTCCTCTCTCTCCTCTCCCTCCTCTCCCTCCTCTCCCTCCTCTCCCCTCTCTCTCCTCTCCTCTCCCCTCCTCTCCCTCCCCTCCCCTCCTCTCCCTCCCCCTCCTCCTCTCTCCCTCTCCCTCTCCCTCCTCCTCCCCTCCCCTCTCCCTCCCCCTCCTCCCCCTTCCTCCCCCTCCCCCTCCTCTCCCTCCTCTCCCCCTCCTCTCCCTCCTCCCCCCTTCCCTCCCCCTCCCCCTCCTCTCTCCCCTCCCACCTTCCCTTTCCCCTCCCTCCTCCCCTCCCTCTCCTCCCTCCCTCTCCCTCCTCTCTCCCTCCCCTCCTCTCCTCTCCTCTCCTCCTCTCCCCTCCCTCCCTCCTCTCCTCCTCTCCTCTCCCCTCCCTCCTCTCCCTCCCTCTCCCTCCTCTCCCCTCTCTCCCTCCTCTCCCTCCTCTCCCCTCCTCTCCTCCCTCTCCCTCCTCCCCTCCCTCCTCTCCTCCCTCTCTCCCCTCTCCCCTCCTCTCCTCCTCTCCCTCCTCTCTCCTCCCTCTCTCTCCCTCCCTCCCTCCTCTCCCCTCTCCTCCTCTCCCCTCCCTCCTCTCCCTCCTCCCCCTCCCCTCCTCCCTCCTCTCCCTCTCCCTCTCCCCCCTCCTTCCTCCCTCCTTCTTTTCTTCTCTTCCTTCCTGTCCCTTCTGTTTCTTCCTCCTCCTCTTCTTCCTCTTGCTCCTTTTCCTTCTGTCCCTTCTGTTTCTTCTTTCTCCTCCTCCTGTTCTTTCCATATCCTCCTCTTCTTCCTCTTTTTCCCTCCTCCTCCTTTTCTTCTCCTCCTTCTTCTTGTCTCTATTTTTAATTAATTTATTTATTATGTATAAGTACATTGTAGCTGTCCTCAGACACACCAGAAGAGGGCATCAGATCCCATTATAGATAGTTGTGAGCCACCATGGGGTGGCTGGGATTTGAACTCAGGACCTCTGGAAGAGCAGTCAGTGCTCTTAACCACTGAGCCATCTCTCCAGCCCTCTTCTTGTCTCAAATGCTGAACTTATACTCTCCTCTAATATCATGTGGCCCCACATGTTTGCCTGTCCTGTATCTGTGTGGATCGCTGTCACCTCTCATTTTTAGGAAAGAAAGAAAGCTTCGGATCTCAGATGGCTTCTCCATGATCAACGTGACAATTGCCCTGATCCTATAGACTATCAGATGGTCATTGTGACTACTGTATTGTGCATATGGACAATCAAATATGTTTCCAGGCTGCTCTTGAATTTGCCTTCCATAAATGATTCCTCCATCTGGGGTTCTGCTCTGTACCACAAACGTATCAAGAGGGGTGAAGCAAAGTTGTGAAAGATGGCACCACCCAGATACCAACAAGTCAAGTCAAGTCAGCTGCCATGGCCGCCCCATGATTCCCATGTGGATGGCTGAGGGGGCAGGGACAGAAATAAAAACAAAATTTGGCAGACCCACACATAGAAGAAAAACAATACTTTCACCGAATTTAGCCTCTGCTCTCTGTCATAAAAAATTATAATAAGTACAGGAGAATTGCATTCAATTTTGGTCAAGTATTATTCTTGGAATATGCATTAGTCAGTTTGGCCTCATTAGGAAGGCTCTTGGTGAGCAATAGGGCTGTGGTTCATGAAGCATACTGACTCCTGAGAGGGTGTGATGTGTGTTTAATGAGCTTATTTCGTGTCTGATATCACTTACATCTCAAACTGGAACTCAGAATTGGGCCTAAATTCAAGCTTTATGTGACACGAGATAAAATAAAACACGTTCATACATAAACATGTAACAATGCAGTCCCAGTCACCACAGCCCATTAATTGTGAGCATGGTTCCCCTGGGCTCCTCCCACCCTCCAAGATCACATTTTCCATTGTGTCCCAAATGCATTGAAATCACAAGCCAGTTCACATTGAAGCACTTGGTTGTTTGGCTTGCCTGTTTATAACCTTTTATTTTGAAAACAACAATTGTGGTTTGGCTTTAGCATAGGGGCTCAGTTTTACACTGGGAAAGGACTGGGATTCTTTTTCTAGAGGTTTTTAAAATCATTTTCAGCCATATCATCCGATTTGCCACCATCCCACCAACATGAGTCGGTACGGCCCATACAACCAGCATGCCTCAACGATGAAGAAAATGATCGTAGCACAGGTTAGCACGTACAATCCTGTGGCAAGGTTCGAGGGGGGTTGGAACTAAAACTGGGCTGAGGCGTGGACTTAGGGGCACAAAGGAAAACCTTGCCCTGCTCTGAAGACTTAAGTTATAGTCTAAATATCAATACTTACCATTGGCTCAGAAACCCAGTAACACAGAGCTTTATAAACATTCAGAAGACATTGGATCGACTTACCCCAAACAGGTGTTCTGGGCCAAGTAGAGCCTCACATAGGAGCAAAGGTCTTTTCAGCTGATTGGGGCGTCCTGTTGAAAGCACTGCTAATGTTTTTAAAATATAAGAACATCATTTCCCCACTTCTTATTTCTTGTTCCTCCCATGTCTCCTCTCCAAATAGTCTCCTTTTGGATTCATGCCCCCATCCCATCCCTCTCCCTCTCTCTCTCTCTCTCTCTCTGTCTCTCTCTCTCTCTCTCTCTCTCTCTCTCTCTCTCTCTGTCTCTCTCTCTCTCTCTCTCTCTCTCTGTCTCTCTCTCTCTCACACACACACACACACACACACACACACACACACAAGCACCCCTAAACATAAACACAACTTGCTAAGTCTGTTTTATGTTACTTGCGTATCTATAACCTCAGGGCTGACCACTTGATATTGGATAGACATGTATGGCCTTATCTTTGGGAAAGATTAATTCTCCTGCTCTTAGCATCTTTAATTGCCTACAGTCCTTTGTCTGGTAGTAGGGCCCCACGAGGCTCTTCCCATTCCATGTTTAAATGTCTGCTGGTGTTGGCATGGTTCGGATCTTGTTTAGGAAGCCATAATACGTGGTTGACATATCATGGCTGAAGCTTCCCTGTAATTTCTCAGAGATAAAGTCTCACAGAAGATTTCCTGGTCCCTCACAGACTGGACCCACACAGCCTTTCTTTTCCCTCTTCCTCAGTGTTTGTTAAGCCTTAGGTTCAGGAGTGGTATTGTTTTTACCACAGAGACAGAGATACATGGATGTCAGCTGGCACCGATCTACGTGCTCAGATTTGTGTGGACCCAACTGCAGCATCCAGTGTCTCTGGGTTTGTAGTCTCTGGGAGGTAGAGTAATCTGATCAGGCACACTGGAGCTTTTGACAGGACCCACAGAGCAAGAACGGACTCTCTAAGAACTCTTGGATCCCTTGGAGGCATCAGAGTTGGGTCCTTTGTCATCCCATGTAGCCCTGCTGTGGTCCCACATGGTCTCCTCTCACAGCTCTAGTATCTTGGCTTCCGTTTCAAGCCAGGAAGTGCTCAGGTGTGTAGATCTCAGGAGAAACATGAAACTTGTAACTGTTCTTAGACTTTATCTATTTAGACGTGAACTAGATTTTAGGCTGACGTCTATGCTTTGGAGCTGGGCACTGGCATTTATTTATCCATCAAATAATCTTGCTTTAATTCTCGGGCACTCTCGGGCTGTCCCCAGCTTGGATGCCATGCTATTTGATTTCATGCATGGCTTTGAGGTGCTCTCACCCGACTGGGTGGTGACCCCTCTGCGCTGGGCTGTT
Source organism: Rattus rattus (assembly GCF_011064425.1). NCBI lineage: Eukaryota > Metazoa > Chordata > Mammalia > Rodentia > Muridae > Rattus > Rattus rattus. The sequence continues at coordinate 5,036,862 of NC_046159.1, forward strand.
GGCAGGGCACTGGAAACGTGATCTACAGCCACAGTGGTAAAGGTCAGTTACGTCCATGTTAGCGATATTTGGTCATTAACATTTATCTAACTACCTTCTCCTAAGACCGTTCTTTCCTTGTTTAGTTTTTTAGTTCGTTTCTTGGTTTTTCTGGACACACACACAAAAAATATAATGCCGCAGTTAGGTTGCTCATGGAGCCAAAAATCTGTACTTAATTGAGCACATAAAAAACAGACAGGAAGTCTGTTTCCTCACAGAGATACTGTGTTTTACAGATTCTGACTTGTCCCACACAGACAGGGATTATTGTATTTTTGATACGGTCCTGGTTTCAAGATGTCCCTTTCAAGAACAGTTGATGGTCCTATCAGCTGGAGTCAGCATAGATAGAGAGGTTTGCTTACCAAGTATTAGCTTAGCCTGGAGTTGCTTTTGATTCTGTTACAAAAATCTTGACCTTTCTGGCTATATGAGCAACAGAGAATTTAGTATTTGTTGCATGTACGGAAAAAGATAGACACGCTATTCAGAGAAGCCTGCCATACCACACATCCAGTTGCGTGGACTCTCTGAGGTTGTTTTGGGAAATATTCATGCTGCCTGTGTGACTTCTGTATAGATCCACCCTCCTCTCCTCTTGGGAGTCCACAGTTTCCTGAGGGTTCTCCAGTTACAAAGGCTAAGGAGTTTCTTTCCTGCTCTTTCCCCAACTGTCTTTCCACCATTTAGATCCATCTTCGTGTGCTTCCTCCTTTTGGAGTAACGCTTCCCATTCTTGAGTAATGATAATTCAATTTCTAAGACTACAAACATAGATATTTGTTTGTATCAAGCTTCCTTTCTATAGATGAGGGAAGTAAGATGAAATCGTTTGGTAATTGTCCCTGTCTCCCCTACCTCGGGGACAGAGGACTCTAGTTGCAGAGACACAAGGGAAGCCCGGTTCTTCTCTTCTTTTGTGAGTAGCCAAACAAACTCAGCTGTTTTCCTGCCCAATGGATGGGTGTGTGAGACAGGGTTTCTAGGGGTTCTAAGTCCCTTTATAGTTACTTGTCTAGTACGTGGGATGTGTGAGAAACTTCCTCTCGTTTTCAGCAACCTAGCATCACAAAGTCATCGTGGGCCTAAGCAGGGGCCTAATCCCACTCAGAAGTTGAGAGAGAGAGAACTGTGTAATTGCCAAACTGGAAGTAACCAAGTCTTTGCCTAATACCCAGCATTACAGAAACGCAAGCCCATTGTCAGTTACAGGTATGCCTAGCCTCCAACTGGAATTCTCTACCACTCTGGGCAAGTCATCTCATGCAGGGGAGATGCACCACACTACAGAGCACACTACAGCCTTTGGCCTGGAACTGAATTTTGACAGTGTCTGTCTTCAGTGACCACCCAGTCCAGGCTCTCTGTTGGGAACTTGATCAATGGGAATGAGAGGCTTCGGTTGATTCTCAGTTCCTCTCACTGGTCTCTGATTATTTGGCACTGTCTTCAAAGGAGTAAACCTAACAGGAAGCAAATGATCTCTAGTTTTATTTAGAGAGCAGACCCCAGTTCAATTATTATACAGGAGACTTGTAGGGGGCTGAGTATCTCAGACAATCCAGCTGGTTTTGGGCGGGGAGTGGGGTACACACTCTTACTTCTGCGGGGACAACTGTTGCAGATTTTCTTCACAGTGGCTTGGTACCAACCACTGCACACAGAAAAGTTATGGCAACATTGATGGTTTACTGTCAAGGTCTTTCTGAATCAGGGATCTTATGGGGTCATCCTTATTTCATCCTCCAACTCACTGCCCCGTAGGTTTTATTAACCTTATCTATGGATGAGGGAGGAATAGACAAGGTAGGGATATATAGTGGTTAAGGGTGTGGGTTCTACAGCTAGGCTGCCTGATCTCATTTCGTACTAGCTGCACCAGACTAGGCAAGTTCATTAAATTTCCTATCCCTCAGTTCCTCATCTGTAAAATGGGGGCCACCATTGCATGATTGTTAGTATATGTGAAGTTCTGAGAGTGATGTCTGGCATGTTCTGAGTTAACTAATATTATTACTTAATTATATCAATTAATAATGTTAGTAGTGGTAACAGAAAGGTAAATGAGCCTGGAGAGAAAGCTCAGTCAGTAAAATATTTGCCACAGCAGTTTGAGGACCTGAATTCAATACTCAACCCCCACGTAAAAGGCTGGGCTTGGCAGTGCTGTAACCCCAGCCCTGGGGAGAGGGAGAGAGGAGGAGTCGTGGGACTTGCTTGCCAGCCAATTTAGCAAAGTCTAGGGAGCCCTGGGTTTATTGAGAAATACATCTCAAAAAATAAGGTGGTGCAGAGCTAGCAAGAGGACTCAGAGAATACAGGAGCTTGTCGCCAAGCCTGATAACCTGAGTTTGACGCTCACGTCCCAAATCCCAGGAAAGAACTGAGTTCTGCAAATCCTTCACCCCTGTGCCACATTCCCTGTGAACACAAAATAAATAGAATGTGGTTTAAAAAATTACAAGGTGTACATGCACTTACCTACACACACATATATATGCACATATAAATTCATGTGCATATATATATGCACACATATCTATACATGTACACACACATATATGCACACATATCTATACGTGCACTTGCATATATATGCACACATAACTACATGCACATACATGTTTATGTACACATATCTATATATGCACATACATATGTACACATATATACACACTCATGCATATGCACAGACCTACACAAACATGCACATACATGCCCACACGCACCTACACATACATACATATAAACATATATATACACACACCAAGCAAAAAAATGGAGTCCTATTACTTCAGCTTTCAGTTAACGTTTTAGTTTTTGGTATGCTCGGTGATGTGTAATCATGTTTAAAATTCTATAGGACTTAATAAAATGTAGCCAAGTAGCTCTGGGCACAGAGCTCACATACAGCACTCAGCTGAAGAGACTTGACATTCCTGAATCTTAAAGCAGAGACTCCACGGGACTCTTGTGTTTCAGTCCAGCATGTAGTATTGTGGCATGGGTATATGTAAGAGACTCCAAACACTGCAAAGTTCCTGAAGGAACTTTCCTGGTCAGACAGGACATCTGCAGTTGCTGTAAAGTAGGTTTGGAAAGAAAATTCTGGGAATTGTAACATGGTCCCCCAAGAGTCTGGAGCCTGATGACCTCAAGTCATTCTTAAGGTGAGTCCTTGGTAGACTGAAGCAAGCAGGCAAGGCAGGATAAAACCTGCAGAGGTGTGGTGTGTGTGTGTGTGTGTGTGTGTGTGTGTGTGTGTGCACGCGAGTGTGTGTGTGTGACAGAGAGAGAGAGAGAGAGAGAGAGAGAGAGAGAGAGCGAGAGAGAGAGAGAGAGGCCAGCATGTGTATGGTCATAGATGTTTATAGAGCTATAACAAGAGAGACATGTGTGACAAGGAGACTATCTAGTGATACTTTTTAGTTTTCAAAATAAAGAAATTCGGCAAACACCCTAACTCACATTTATAATGCCAGCCCTTAGAGGCCAAGGCTGATGGATTGCTGCAAGTCTGAGGCCTGACTGGTCCACAGAGACCCTGTCTCAGAGAAGCAACAATAAGAAAAACGCAAGGGATTAATTGGTAAACTCTATTCTTTAGCCCATGCCTTATTGATCTGCCTATCAGCCATTACCTGGTTCACAGTCTGCATGTTCAAAAGGGCTAAAGAAGATGAATTTGTGAATGAGACACCAGAAAAGAGTCTCCTTCTAGAATTGTGGGTGTGGCCTCTGCCCTATGGGTGTGGTCATCCCCTAAGGAAGGGAAGGCACTTTTTATTTGGAGGCTCAATGAGAAGGAACCAACTTTGTATGAACTGGGCAGAAGGACTGCTTGCTATTGGCAAAATTCAGACTAAGATAATACGGCAGTAGGCTGAGAAGCAGCTTGCAGGGGTGTGGGTTGAGAACCAGAAGTTGAGTAGCTATGGCTTGAGAGCAATTGTCACCCACAGAATTCTTGACAGAAGGATGGGCTATGACTTAATGCCCTTGTCAACATGAAACAGAGTGTGAAAGAGTTTTCACTCTGAAAAGAATTCTTTCCTCTGAGACTCCCGGGGACACCAAAGTCCTTACGAAGATCAGAACTTGGCATTTGCAGCTGCACCAAGAGTAGAAGAGCCTTGGCTGGGATTTCCCACACATGGAGATGAGCAGAGACAAATGGCCCGGAAGCCATCCTTACAGTTTCAAGGGAACTGCATTGGCAGCAGTGACAGAAAAGTGGCCTGCTCACCCTGGGAGAAGTCAGCTCCTGGGTCTGTCCATTGAATCAGCAAGAGCAGAGTGTAGAAGTTGGAGCCCTCTGTGATGTCTGCTTTAGATGTGGCTAAGCAAAGCACTAGTTGCAAGGCTTCTCCCTGGAGCGGAAGCTACAGCAGACACAACAGTCATCTGGAGGACTCACACCCACAGCCGGGAGGACATTTCCGTGGTTCCCTTCCAGCATGACTGGCTCATTCCAAGAACTGTGACAGTTCTGTTCTCTACCTTCTCCCTTCCCAAGAGAAGCTCTCATTTTGGTCATCCTCCTGCTCCAACTGTGTCGTTTATTTTGAGTGGTCAGGTGCAGATGACTGGGTTGCTGGTTTACATAAACAGCCACATGCTGTGCTCACTCAGAGTTGGATGATGAGGCAGGGGAATGAAGCACTAACAAAGGCATAGGATGCACCTGGCATTCTGAGCTGTCCTTTAAATTTATTTTTTTTCCTTTTTGCTTGTCTGGGCTGCTTTCTTTCCCTGGGTTGGCATGGGGTCACTCATGATAAACACAGTTCCCAGATTCCATGTAGTTGGAAGGTTCTATGAAGTTGCCAGTGGATGATACAAAGAACTGAAGGCACTAATCTTAAATATATTTTTGAGACAGGATCTTACTAGATTCACCAGGATGGTCCAGAACTCAGTGTGTGGCTCAAATGGGTCTCAAATTTGTGACTCACACGATTCAGCTTTCTCTGTTCCGAGATTTCCGGTGTAAGGTACCATTGCTGGCCAAGAACTAACTTCTCATTCTTACTTCCCTTAATGGAATGGGATGTTTTCTTGCATCCTCCAACCTGGTGCCTGGCGTGTGAGTGTGCACCAAGCAGCTGTTCAAACCATGGTCAGAGAATATTCCTGGGAAGGATGTGTCGGTGAGCTGAAGGACCCACGTCTCTAGACAGGGTGCTCATCTCAGACCAGTCAGCTTAGGGACATTTCTGTCGTCTTTATGCCTCAATTATCTTAGGCCCATGATATACCGAGCCAATCCTTTATTCACATTGGTTTAATATTCACAGTGCATTCACAATGGTTTAACATGCTGTCCAGGAGTTTAGAGTTCATACCCTTCTTTTAATCATTGCATGTTGAGATGGGGTCTGTCTATTCGGTTGGACTAAGCAGTGTGACCTTGCCTATCTTGTTCACTGCCATGCCTTTGCTCATCTGTATCATACTGACTAATGACTGGGTGTTTAATTACTAACCCAGATGGGTATGCTTCTGACTGGTAAGATTCTGTGGTCAGAAGGACATAGACCAGCAGGCATAAGGTCCATCATCACCTTATGTGTGAAGAAACAGGCACTCAGGTGGGAAGTGACTCTCTAAAGGTTGTTATAAGCTAGTACTGTGTGTGTGTGTGTGTGTGTGTGTGTGTGTGTGTGTGTGTGTGTGTGTTCTAGCCCCTCTGGGACTAGATCCTTTTAGAACTGTGTCCCCCAGTTCTTGGTTCCTCTGCGGCACTTACAGCCTTCCCATTGGATGGTTGACTTCAAAAGACCATTGTTTCTCCCATGCATGTTCTAGAAAGTGATGGCCTGCATCTGAAACTCATAAGCTATTTGAGACAAAAAAAAGTGTTAGGAATTTGGCTAAGACAACAATTATTTTGTCAACCAATAATAGAACTTCCAAAGAGACTAATTTTAATGTGATGGAATTAACTTTCTAGTACACAGTGTTATTTTCCAATTTTACACATGACAATTTAATTTCCTGGTCATTAAGAACTACATTTTAGAGTCATTATTAATTATTTAATAATACTTCTGACTAAAGTGGAGCTGCAGCTTTTCTCTTAGTACTTGCTGTTCATATAGACTAAGTAAAAGAATAATTGAGACTGTTTGCATACAAAGTTATAAAAATAACTGTAATCCTATTACTTCAGAAACATGTATCAATTCTATGTTTAATTCTTACCTGAGAGTCATATCTGCTAAGTTAAAAAAAATACACAGTTTTTATAAAGTAGTTGGGGGAAAGAAAAGTCACAATGTCTCTATTGTGTGTGTCTTTACCAGGTTACAGTTTCTATGTGTGAGTAAAGTCACAATGTCTCTATTGTGAGTGTCTTCACCAGGTTACAGTTTCTATGCATGAATATTTCTGCACTGGCCAATGTTCCTGTTACAAGAAGAGGTGATGGGAAAAGAGGAATCTAGTCTTCAATGCTCCTCCAAGCAGGCTTCAGCACATGGGCTTCTAACTCAACCTCATTCCAGATGCAAAACCATGATTCAAGTGCCTACTCCATGTTGTGTGTTGTGCTGTGCCCTTCAGGAGGTATTACAACAATGTGTACCCGCAATGATGGGCAAGAACACCTGGAGAAATCTCCTAGAAGCCACTCCTGCATCTGGGGCCATGGAAGAGGAGAGCCAAGCTCCATGTGTTTGGGGAATCTGGGACGACAAGACAGACACCAATGGCGCCTCTTGCCCATTCTTTTTTTTTTTTTTTTTTTTTTTACCTCATTACCTTGTGTAATTGACCTGTATAGGTTGCCAACCATCTTCTAAAAGCACGTTTTGATGTTGCAGTGTTCTATGCACCTGTTTGAGTTCATATTTTGCCTTTCTGTTGCCAGACCTTGGGTTAATTTTTCTTTATTTGCATCCCACATCAACCACTGCAAACGTGTTAGATGCTTCTCGATTGTGGTTTAGAAAATCTAAATTTAATCCTGCATGGTTTGGTGACCTGTTAGAGTTACATATTCTATGTTCAGTGCCAGAACTAATTGACTATAGTGACTTAAAAATATAATATTTCTGATTTGCAAAATATTTGAAGATTTCCACACATGGTTGCATTGCTGGCTAATTGTTATTGCTAGCCTTACTGAATTGAGAACCACCTAGGAGACTGGCAAATTACAGTCAGGGTATGTCTGTCAATAAGGGTATTTTTAGACAGGACTATCTGAGGGGGGAAGAGCCACTTCCGTGGGTGGCACTGTCCCTCCTCTAGTGGCTCAGATGGGATAAAGGGGAAAAGAAAGCCTGGGAAGAGCCACCATTTTCCTTCTCTTGGCTCCTGGATGTCAAGATATGAACCATGAAGTGCTCACCATGCTGGGCTCACCAGGCCACAGTGGGCTGACACCTCTGAAACTGTGAGCCCAACAAATTCCCTCCAAGTTCTTTATGTCCTGTACTGTACTACAGGAATGAGAAAAGTAACACAGTTGGGTTAAAGTGTGGGGATAAATTCTACGCAACATTTAGCAAGGAAATTTTGTAGGTGAACACAAGTGAGAAAATACTTAATATACTATAGCTTTCCCCAGCTGACTCCCAAGCTTTCAGGAAAATCTTTCTTTTCTGTCAGTTATGCTTCGAGCTCTGAAGAAAAGAACAGTGAGAGACAGCAGTGGCAGCCAGAACTCCATCCCTGCCATCTTAAAACCAACCTCAGAAGCTCCATCCCAAGCTTTCCAGTTAGCCCACCGTGTCCAGGTGTCGGGGCTCAGGGGACTGCTTACTGCTCTTGGGAGCCACTGGCCACAGCAACAGTCTAATAGGCAGTAGGTATTGAAGCGAGGGCTTTGCAGAGGAAGCCAGGGAGAAGGGCTGGATGCTCTCAGTCACGTGACTTTGTGCTTGGAAGTCCCTTTCAAGTTATCCTTGGAGATTCAGGTGGCTTCCAGGAAGCCACCCCTCCACATTACCCAGCCACAAGAGTTGGGCGCTTCAACTCTTCTCACCCCTTTCTGGGGGGGGGTGGACAATTCCCTTTTCTTCTAGACTTGTTAGAGACTTCTTGTATGAGTCCTTGCATGGCGATCTTTTTCCTACAACAGAAATAAGGTCTAGAAAGTTAAAATTTCCTCAAAACCCAAATTTACCAGATTCCTTACTGGTAAGTACTTAACATCAGTTTAGCCTTAGTTCGGTTGAGCTGTCAAGGGCAGCACTCGGTCCTCAGCTTCTTCCCTTAACGATTACTCGTTGTGTGGATATTAGACTATCTCATGTTTCTCTCTGTGGATTTAGAATTGCTTGGGCGACAGGAGAGGTCGGTGTCTGCCCCACGGCCCAACAAGAGCTTTCCTCTTCCTCTCCACGTTGAAGGCTCAGGACTGACCGCTTGGTACATGTAACGACCCTTTCAGCTCCTCCTCCAACTCCTCAGGGGTCCTTGAGAGCCACCAGTTTAGAATATTTCCTGGAGTTCTCCTCAAAGAGGAGCTGTCTCCTGCATCCTCACCTGCTCGAATCCCATCTTGAAGATCAGTACCTGGCTCTTCCGAGTCGGACACCTTTCACCTTCTCTCCTCCCAGAGGGCTCTGCTTCCCACACAAGGTGCTGTGCCGCTCAGGTTGTCTGCGGTCAAGTTACACATTGGCGTCCAGGATAGTTCTGTCCTTGAATGGATCCCATGCAGCTGCCAGCGTCTGTTTCTCTCCCGTGCAAGTGCTCTTACAAACTGCTACAGTTGTCCCGCGTCACCACCTCTGCAGGATTAGCTGAAGGCCATCAATTCCAGGGTCTGCACCCCGGGAACCTCCTGTGCCCAGTTCATTTCTAACATTCATGGCCCAGGTCCCAGATTTTCCCCGGACTCAAACCAGTGCAACATTTACCTTTCTTCTTTCTTTGATTGGGTATAACATTTGAAATAAAGTCTTCCAAATAAACTGACGGTGTTAACTTCTCTGTGGTAAGATATTTTCTAGCTTCGACACATTATATTCCAGATTTTTGGTGTCTGACAGACCACTTCCCTAATCTGATAACAGAGTAAGTGGTTCAATCTGGATACAAATCTGGAAACATTTCTATGCAGGAGGCAATTGAAGCCGTTTGAGCAATGAGTTCATTTGTAAGTATAAAAGAAAATGTAGCTGGTAATAAATTGTACACAATCTGGTGATAAATTGTACACAATCACACTGGCTTAGGCAATTCTGTTGTTGGTTTCCACCATTGAAGTGTTCACCATGGTGATATTTACAGAGTCATAAAACACATAAAAACTCTCCCTTAGAATAAAGTTTGCATCGAATAGTGAGCAGAGATTTCTTTCAAGCAGACCTAGGTTTTACATTTTAGTTCTATTTTTTTGCTATAGAAGAAAAGTAAAGATTGGCTAGTTTCATTCTTTTGAGTCTCAGCTTCCCCATATGTGTGTGTAAATGTGTGTGTGTGTGTGTGTGTAGTGTAGTGTATTTATTGAGGTTGCTCTTCTAAGTGTAAATTAACTGATAAAACACATGTATAATGCCTATAAAAGTATCCAGTAATTAGCACCACTAAAATGGTACCAGTTACAAGAAAACACATGGTTTAAATATTTGTAGTATGTATACATCTGTGCATATTTTATAAGACTTTCGTTTCTACAGTCTTAGTTCATTACTGGCCACAGGTTGTGTTCCTACTCAGATGGGTGATTGGCATTAGAGAAAGAAGTCTAGTGTTGCAGGACTGTTCTTCAAGTTCCTGCTGATCAGACGAGAGCTGCTGAGTCAGCATTAGTGATTTTCAGTCCACGGAATGTGGATCTCCACACTCACCAACGGTTTTAGTGTATTTTGTATGGCATGTGTTTTTCCTTGAGAAATTCCTTCTGATGACATTAGTATTAGTAAAAAATTCAACTGCGAACCTTGATTAATCCTGTATTTGTGCTTTTGTTCAATAGTTATTAGAGATGACATATGACTAAGTGTCTTAATTTTCTCAAATTTTGAATAATCGACAGTAGTAAGAGCCAGTTGTCTCCTCCCTGGAGGATAGAGCTCTCCCACAGTTGAAGCCATTATCTTTGGTCAACATGGCACCTGTAGGAGGGAATCTGAGAAATCCAGACCCCAAGCAGGAGGGTTAAGAAAGCAGATAGTGGCCTGTTAAATTTCTGGAGTTACCAAATCCTCCTTACTTCGGTATTTGAAAATGGCCAGCTACACTGGAGACGTGCTTTAGAATGCTCCTTTACTGCAGTCAAGAGATGAAGAAGGAGTCCACAGGAGTCTACCCATTCTGGCAAGGGTGACCCCTTCTATCAGCTAAGAATTAGCAGTTTATGCTGGTAGAGGAAAATACAAATTTCCTTTCCCAATGCTCATGCATCTCCTGGGAAGGCTGGTAAAGATTTTAGCGGAGGCAAGCACACTAAGATTTTAATGCACTTTTGTGCTTCTTCCAGCCAATTTCCCAGTCACTGTGTTTGTGAAAAATGGGGTTTTGCCTATGGCTCAGTAAACAAAAGAAGAACCTTCTCCTGCCCTCACTAGAGTGGAGCCTCTTAGGATTGGCCATCCTCTGAAAATGACCATCATGACGTGTTATAAAACAAGTCATTCGCACTGGATGTGCCTTGTTTCTGATGACATTTACAGGAGGGCCTTGACTTCCTGCAGAATGAATTCATGTTCAAGTCACCCTTCGAAAAAGTCAAGTTCTGTTTCTTGCCTCTAAGATAGTTTCTGGCCTTAGAGGTGCTTATTCCCTCACCCCCACATGATTATTTGAAAGTTAACATAGCCTTTGTTCCTCATGGTTCTACTCCATGGCAGGAGCAGACATTGATTCCTTTGAGAGCTGTGAGGTCTCAAAGTGAACAGTTCACTTTGCTTCCCAGAACACAGAGCCTTTAGCAGGATGACATGTCCACCTTTAAAGGGTGATGGGGAGGGAGAAGGCTAGGAAAGATAAACACGAGGGTGATACATTATCCCTGCAGGTCACATCTAATGCCAGTCACTCAGTAGCTTTCATCAGACAAGTGATTGCTCAGTATTGATATTGTGAGGCTCCCCATGTGAGGCTTATTTATACCTTAAATGTGTATCAGGGTCATTATTTTTGTTTTATTTTTTTTCTGATGAAGAATGTATCTATTAGTATCTAGCAGCTCTTTGCTACATTGTGCTCTCCTCACACTATCCACATGGGCTCGAAATCCTGGTTGATCTCTTTGTTGTTGTTCTAAAGCACTGATGTGAACATGTCAAACGGCTCCGTGGTTGATCTGGCGTAAGTAACTGAAAATGTGAATGCTTATCTGAACTCAATCTGAACCGCCCTCAGTTTTCTTGGGTCTACAGAATTGGAACTGAAATCTCATGGAAACTGGCTTTCTCAAGAAAAATTTTGGTGAGCCAGGAATACTGTGAGAGCAGCCTTCCCTATGGTGTTTTGGCAAGCTTGACTCTGGCCTCAGACCGAACCAGGAAGTTCAGAGGTGAAGGAGAATGAGCAAGAATAAAATAATGGTAACTGATCTTTTTTTTTTTCTAGTTCAGGAAGGTTCAGTTCAAATATTTTTTAAAGAGTGTGTTGAGTCAATTTTAGCAGCGACTCCGGGCCTCATTTGTGCGTTAGGAGATGCAGGGTCTCCCAGCCCATCTGAGGTGATGAGGGCAGTCTTTAGCCTCCTCTACATTTTGAACGTAAGTAACTATCCTTGTTTTGTTTTGTTTTGTTTTGAAACTACAAATACCATAACATAACGAGTCGGTTCTATTTTCATTTATTTTGCTTGACTTTAGTGATGATGTAGATGTTTCAATTAACAACTTTCTACCAGAGTGTGGTGGCACGTACCCTAGCACTTGGGAAGCAGGTAGATCTTTGTGAATTCAAGCCCAGCGTGGTCTACACAGTGAGTTCTGGGACAACCAGGTCTACACAGAGAGATTCTGTCTCACAAACAAACAAACTTCCCTTTCTATGACTTCATTCAAACTGTTGCCATTAGGTGAATGTGTCTCTCCATGCACTTAGAGCATATGCCACACCACTAGAGTCTGAGCGTCCATACGATCAGAAATGGTATTGGGTTACTGTGGTAACACCCAAGGGAAATTCATGTGCTGCCCATGATCAAACCCATGCTTTTAACGCTCTCCCCTCAGTGCTGCTCTTTGCTTCCTCTGACTTCTCTCATCATGCAGCTCTGACTTAACAGCCCTCAGCTGCCATGAGCCCCACCAGGCTGTAAAAGGTGATTCTGAAAGGCAAGGCATATTTGAATAAGCCGTGATGATGTCGTCTTATGTAATATTCTCTTCAGTGCTCACCAGCAATCATGTGAGGAGAATGTAAACTGTCCTTGCATCACTGTTTGAAGGGATGGAAACTCATGGAACGCCAATCACTTGCCTTATTTATAAGGGTGAAGCAAAAACTCAAATCCTGCCCTTTGGCTTTCAGTTTAGGGCTTTCAGAGTTATAGCGCCAATGGCCTACAAGTAGGGAGAACACCCAGTCTGACCATTCAAAAATTACTCGTAGGCACACTTTTAATCCTGGCAAGCAGGAGACTGAGGTAGGCAAATCTCTATGAGTTCAAGGCCAGCCTGGTCTAAGCAGAAAGTTTTAAGCTAGCCAAAGCTACATGGCGAGAGCTCATCTCAAAAACCAAATTATTCAAAAGGAACTTCTACCTGGAAAGAAGCATCATTCTAAACAAACAATAGCTCCCAGGTACCAGTAGGCAGCCTTATTGCAAAAAATATGGAAGGCTGGCTGTGAAGATGGCTGTTGGTAAAGTGCCTGCCACACAAGGATGAGGTACTGAGCGTTGATCCCCAGTACCCGGTGTAAAGCTGGATGTGGTAGAGCACGCTGTGACTCTAGTGCTTAGAGTAGGGGACAGGTAGACCCATGTTGTCATCGGGCAGCCAGTCTAGAGGAATCAGTGAGTTCCAGGTGCATTGAGAGACTGTTTAAAAAAATAGGGTTGAGAGGTTGGGGATTTAGCTCAGTGGTAGAGCACTTGCCTAGCAAGCGCAAGGCCCTGGATTCAGTCCTCAGCTCCGGGGAGGTGGGGTGGGGGTGGGAGACAAAATAACAGAACATAAGGTTGAGAGAGTTTGGGGAAGACAGCCAGTGTTGACCTCTGGCTTTTCCATGCACACACCTGCACATAACACACACACACACACACACACACACACACACACACACACACACACTCACGAATGCATGCGGGCATACATGCACGAGTTAGGGTGTTCCTTCAAACAGCTGTTCTGATTTGTGGGTGCTCAATAAATATCTGGTGACAGGCTATTGCTTGACATCTTATATTTACAGGGCTTCGCAGATAACAGGAGTTACAATGGTGATGGTTATTTCTGCTCTGTGTTCCTGTGTCTTGTTTGCCACTCACATAACCCATGTTCCCTTCTGTTTGTTTTATGAGATAGAGACATGCTATGAAGTCTAGGATGGCCTCAAGTCAACTGTCTTTCTAGGCTGGCCATGACCTTGTACTTCTGCCTCAGCCTCCCAAGTGCTGGGATTACAGGTTTATGCCATTCCTGGTTCTATACTTACTTTTGCATAGAGGCTGGGAAAACTATGACTTTTAAGTCTTTGTGTTGCAATATAGATATGGGTAAATCACAATAAATGTAAGTATGTGATATTCTCGTGCTATTCTACAAAGTCAAAATTTATGAACATCTGAAAGTTTTCAAGTTTTGATGAAATTACTTCCCCCTCAATGGTTCTTACTTCATTGTTTTTTCTGGCCACCTTTTAAAAGTCATTCCCCTTTTGTGAACCAAAGGGCCAGATTTTGAATAAATGATGGCCTTTGGATCCTTCCTGTCTGTACTGTGATTTCACAGAGTCCTCCTCCATCAGCCTGGCCCCCATCTCAGACATTCATTTGGGATGTAGTCACATAGGCTGGGGCAGAGCTGGGAGGCAGAGAGGGGCAGAGAGGGGCAGAGAGGGATAACTTACAGACTGAAAGGTTGTCAGCCCCCTGAGGGGGGAAAAGCTGACCCTGTGTGGAAAAGAGTGAGATTTGGCTATGGTCAAATTAAAGTGTGTAAAGTTACTGAAAACATTCAAAGTGTGCAGGTTTCCACAGACAACCCCAAGGCAGGGTTAGCATGCAGTGCACCCACATAAGAGATAACCTAGCCTGACACTAACCCTGCCAGTAGTTGAGGGATAATATTTTCACTAGGGTGAACTGCTCTTGAACTGTTTCTGTAATTTATTTGGTGCAAACAGGCTTCCCTTCGACCTCAGGCGTGCATGTCTCATGGCTGCCCATTTGTTTACTGTAAAAACATGTTTATTCTCGCCAATGCAAGCCAAGTCCTCTTTCCCGTGGCGTCCTGTGTACCACAGCCTGATGATGAAGTATACTCCTGTTCCAAACCATGTCCCGTGTTTTCTTTGGACTCGCCCTCAAAAATCTACTGCTAAAAGCAACTCCCAGTGTTTCGTGACCTTTTCTGTGATGGCGCTTATCCTTTGTGCTTGAAACGATTTCCTCCGTGCTGATGAAAATGTCAAGTGCCCACGAGAACCTGCCAGAGTGTAGACCCTGGGCTAAGCATAAAAAGAGGAAAGGTGCCTGGATCTGAAGAAATCAAGTCCAGGAAAGTCACAAATCATTAAGGTCACATCTGCCATGCCAGTGGTTTGTCACTTGGCCTTCAGTGCACAGAGAAGGAAACTAGGACCTTGAGTGATCCTAGAGCTGACATCTTCCACGGAGACACATTCATTCCTGAAATATTTCCTTGAGTGGCTGTTAAACCTCTCAAGAAATGTGCCAGTAACATCCAGGAAAAGAAGTGTCTCATCCTTTGCAAACCCTGTTTTTGTTTTTGTTTGCTTGGACCTGCCCAACCCCGATTTGGAGTTGCCACAGAAAATTGTCTCAGATTCATTCTGTCTTTGACTGCAAACTCTCAGGATGCCAAGAGTCCAAGGATCAGATAAGCAGTTTAGAATCCACCCCCCTCCCCTTTATGATCATGGTGAGAAAAGAGAGAAGGGATCAATCACTAGATGGAGTTCACGTGATTACACTCAGGGGAGTGAGTGCTCATGGCACCATGTGGTAGGTATGTGGCAGGTGTGTGGCAGGCGTATACCAGATGTATACCAGGTGTATGGCAAGTGTATACCAGGTGTGTGGCAGGTGTGTACCAGGTGTATATCAGGTATATACCAGGTGTGTAGCAGGTGTGTGGCAGGTGTGTACCAGGTATGCACCAGGTGTATATCAGGTGTATACCAGGTGTGTGGCAGGTATGTGGCAGGTGTGTACCAGGTGTATATCAAGTACATACCAGGTGTGTAGCAGGTGGGTGGCAGGTATGTGAAATGACAAGAGCTCTTCTTCCTACTAATGCTTCCCTTCAATGGGGACTATTATAATTTACTCAACAACATGGATATCTGATGTGAAGGTGACCTTCACAGGTGTCCTTTCTTGGGTGGTACACATGCAGAAATACTAGTTTTAGGTCTGTCCATCAGCTCTTTGTATCAGACAGCTGAGAAGGACTGCTGACCCTCAGGAATAATAACCGACATCAATCAATGTGCAGTCTCTTGACAAGGGCTTTCTCTTATGTCATTCTGTCACCAGATAGTTCTAAAAAGCACCTACAATGATCAGTTGGGAATCTGGATTTACCTCTAGGGGTTTTTTTTTTTCTTTTCTTTTTTTCGGAGCTGGGGACCGAACTCTACCCAGTGGTAGAGCTAGGCAAGCGCTCTACCACTGAGCTAAATCCCCAACCCTACCTCTAGGGTTTTAACACAAGATGTTTTTAACTACTCTTCCTCACTCTTTCCTCTGCAATCCTCTCCAATCCCAGCGGTCAGCTCTGGTCTTCCAGTCATCCAATTTAGATTTTATGTTCAAGGATTGTAACCCACCCATATTTACAGTTAACTTCTGTATCTTTTCCTCAAGATCTAGTGTGTGTGGGGGGATAAAACAAAAATACATGAGATAAAATGTGCCCAGGAAGCTAGGTCATGAAACTGTATGTTTAAAGAATAACCATATCATGAGATAGGCCAGAAATTCATAATTCCAAACAAATGGTAAATATTTATTTTCCCTCTCGCATTCTAGGCATACTTTCTTCCCTCTACCCCAGTGTGTGATGCATGCTTGTGCACACGCACGCTGTGTGTGTGTGTGTGTGTGTGTGTGTGTATGTGTAGGAGGATGCCAGGCATCCTGCTCTACCAAGTCTCTGCGTTCTTCCCTTAAGGCAGGCCCCCTTGCTGAGCATGGAGCTTGCCGTTGTCTAGGCCAGCCAGAAAGCCCCAGTGGTTTTCCTGCCTCTGTACTGGGGTTACAGATGGGTCCCTTGGGTGCTGGAAATCCAAATGCAGGTCCTCGTGATTACACAACCAACTTTCTTCTTACCCAGTGAGCCCTCTCTTCAGGGCCCCAAAGTGTACTTCTGTCACTTCTGCTATGCGTTCACATGACAGAAAGAGGTCCGTCCAGGGAAAATGAATTGGTAAGGGCCACGTAATTTTGAAAGTTTGGTTCTCTCTTCAAAGGGAGAACTAAATATATGAAGTTTTAACTTGCTGTTATAGTCAAGAACCCAACTGGTCAACTCTGCTGTGAGAGAACTTGGGTTGGCCTCTTGGAACTTGGTTACTGCCTAAGAAGTACTTTACCATAAGATCATATTTGTTCCAACTCAAGGCCAACTGGAATGACCTAATGTACACAAGTCCCCATCCCATTGTCCTTGTCCGATGGCACACCTATTAGGAGAGACGCACGGGGTGAGACTAATGCCAGTTCTCGAGGATTTGGGCTCTACGGTCTGATGAGAACCAAGCTGTCAACCCTGCACTTCCTCCCTGTATTTTAGCTTTCTCCTCACTCAAGTCTGAATCCATTTCTGTTTGTGAGTTTGTTTGCTTTCTTGCTTTGTTTTTTCCCGCCACAGGGAGTCTCACTGTGTTGCCCTAGCTGGCCTCAAACATGCTATCCTTCTGTCTTGATTTCCTAAGAGCACATGACAGTGTGACCACTATCATTTCTACTATACACATACTGTCGTCTGCACGTGGCAATTCTAACTCATAGGATAAGAAATTGCCACATATCAAAGGCCAGCACGGATTAAACAAAACATCCCTCAAACTCTCGGGAAAGCATTTGGGGAGATGGCTCAGCGAGGAAGAACACTTGCCATACAAGTCATGAGACCTACGTTTTGATCTTTAGAATCCATGTAAAAGCCAGACACAGTAGCACGGTGTCTACAATCCCAGTGTACCTCTGTGGAAGAGAGGAGACAAAGCCAGGAGGCTCTCCTGAAGTTTAGGAACTCCGTAGTCTGGCTTATGTGGTAGGGAAGAGACCTTATCGCAAACAAGCTGGAAAGGTGGAGACTGACATCTGATACCGGGAGATGTCTGCCGACCTCCACGTATGCACCATGACGTGAGTGCACCTACATCTGTGCACATACACATCATACGCTAAAGAAATAGATTTCTGCATATTGCAGTAGAGATTATGTGAGTGTTTTTTAAACTTCCTTGTTAAAAGAGAGAGAAAGAGAGAAAGAAAGAAAGAAAGAAAGAAAGAAAGAAAGAAAGAAAGAAAGATCTACAGAAGAAATTTAAGGACTGCCATGGCTTGAGGGATAGACCTAAAAAGAAGGACTCAAGACACCCATTTACATCAGTCGGAAGAGCTTCCTGTGCTTGGGCTTTGGACTTAAGGTACAAATTTCAATTCAGGAAGACATCCGTAACCATCATGAATGTAGAAACCATTTGCTTGGGAATTATGTCGTCTGTGTTCCAACTTTTGCTTCGCTCTACTTCCTTGTTTTCTCAAGCACAAGCCCGGGTCCCCTGCCTCATGCTTCTTCAATAAACAAGGACATAAAATGGCCATCAAAACAATGATGCTCGCCATTCTGATCACATTTTAAACCTAACATCCGAGGATGTAGTTAGGTTTAGACCCTGACCAGAAAAGAGTAAGGCCATGAACTGCATTGTGTTTGAGAGAGAATGGTCATTGTCAAGTGCTTTACTGGATGCCTGTCTGAGCCACACAGCACCATCTTAAAAAGCAGCATTCCACGCTCAGAAACGCTCGCTGACTCTGAAAGCGGGAACACCTCACCCCTGTGGGTGAGCACGGAGTCCGGGCATGGGATATGTTTCTATCTGTGCATGTGCAGTCTGAGTCCAAGTGTGTTATCAGATTCTTTTGTGGTCTTCCTGCGATCTGGGCCAAGTTGCTATGTACAAAAACAAACCACATTGGTTTCCAGTTCCCTCCCCCAAAATCAGAGAAGGGGGAGACGGAACTGGTGCAGCTGTGGCAACAACCTTATTGTCAGAGAACAAGAGTATCCGATTTGGAAATACCTAGGAGACTAGGAAATAAAGAAGCATGGATTTCAGAGTGGGGTGAGGAGGTGGGGGATGGGAGAGGCTCCTCATCGAGTAAACTTTTGTTCTGATGCACATCTGTTGATAGTTTATTTTCTCCAAGAAAATAGGTATAAATTTACATCTCTTACACTATCTAGTTTAACTAGAATGATTGAGTTGTAGGATCCAGAGTGATATCACCCTGGGCCAAGTAGTTTTCACTGTCTGGGGAACAGTAAGCAGATCTTGTGTGGGCCCAAGATGGAGAATATCCCAGCATGCTCGGTAAGCATTCACCACACTGCACCCCACTGCCTCTCATGGGGAATCTGCCAGAAGCCCAAACCAATGTTTAGACTATTGACATTCATTCGGTTCCTCCCCCCTTCTGAGAGGTGCACTGAACTTCTAAGATCAAGTTGTTAGACAAGCAGAAACATTTGCACATTTCTGATCAGGGTATCTTTCATTTTATGCCAAAGATATAAATTTACGTCTAGTCCTTGCTACAATCACACAGCCCTCCCCAGTTCCCAAGCAGGCAGCCAGCAGAGACAGGAAGCGGAATAAAATCCCTGCACTTGTATAAAATGTGCTCCGAAGGATGGTTTTCAGTTTCTCCATACAAACTGATAAATGGGCATTTTCAAAACTTGCCTGCTTTTAAAAATGCAGTTAATTCCTTAACCAACTAAAGCAAAAAGGTGCTTCCAGAAGTCTTCACCTTTAACACAAACACACTTTCTGTCAGCAATTGTTGCCCTGTTTCAAAGTAACAACCCTTTAATCAACTTACTGGTTTTGATACAGCAGCGGCTCCTGAATGGGTATATTTATGGTAACATGTATCTTAGACTGATATGTCATTTGTATCTAATTCCTGGTCATGTTTTCATTTATCGTAGTTAAAGACATCTTGTCATGATTTCACTATAGGCCCTGAACATATAATTAAAGCCTTTTTCTGTCATAAGGAATGATAATTTAGAAAAGTAACATGATCCTGCAATATGTGCTAGAGGCCATGGACGAGGCTATAAAATCTGTTCTTCTTCTAGGCTTCTTAGCACTGTGCAATTACTTCAAACACTGAGCAGGGTTGAAAATCAGGTATGGGTTGTTGGAAAGAAAGAAATGAATGGAACAGATACAAAAGTTAGGGATGAAAACTGAGCACGTTTAAAGTGACAGTCAAAGTCACTAGCTAATGGGACTTTGAAATTTTCATACTAGGTTTACAGTTTTACAGGGAGTACGATACATATATTTTATTTTCCTCTTCATAAAAAATCCAAATCAATAAGAGCTGTGATATTTAAGAAATTACTCACAGGAAGAAATATGGAAACAAAGTGTGGAGCAGAGACTGAGGAAAGGCCATTCAGAGACTGCCCCTCCTGGGGATCTATCCCATATACAGACACCAAACCCAGACAATATTGTAGATGCCAAGAAGTGCATGCTGACAGGAGCCTGATATAGCTGTCTCCTGAGAGGCTTTGACGGAGCCTGACAAATAAAGAGGCAGATGCTTGCAGCCAACCACTGGACTGAGAACAGACTCCCCAATGGAGGAATTAGAGAAAGGACTGAAGGAGCTGAAGGGGTTTGCAACCCCATAGGAAGAACAATAATATCAACCAACCAGACATCCCAGAGCTCCCAGGGACTAAACCACTAACCAAAGAGTACACTTGGAGGGACTCATGGATCCAGCTGCATATGTAGCAAAGGATGGCCTTGTTGGACATCAATGGGATGAGAGGCCCTTGGTCTTATGAAGGCTGGATGCCCCAGTGTAGGGGAATGACAGGGTGGGGAGGCAGGAGGGAGTGGGTAGGTGGGTAGGGGAGCACCCTCACAGAAGGAGAGGAAGGGGTATGGGATAGGGAATTTCCGGAGGGGAAACTGGGAAAGGGGATAACATTTGAAATGTAAATAAAGAAAATATCCAATAAAACAGAAAGAAAGATATAACACACACACACACACACACACACACACACACACACACCCCAGTCCAAATCTTCTCTGCTATGACGTTG
This sequence comes from Rattus rattus, assembly GCF_011064425.1. Classification (NCBI taxonomy): domain Eukaryota; kingdom Metazoa; phylum Chordata; class Mammalia; order Rodentia; family Muridae; genus Rattus; species Rattus rattus. The sequence continues at coordinate 5,057,372 of NC_046159.1, forward strand.
GAGTACCTGTAAAGTCTGGGTCCTGACATGGGAAATAGGCTGCCAGGCATAGAACAGGAACACAGAGAGGCCCAGAGAACATTCCAGGGACTACAGAGCTGCACCAAGGCCAGAGAAACCCAAGCCACACGTCTGTGACAGTAGGCATCTGTGTGCAAGAGCTTTCCTAGGCACAGTGTGGGCAGAGGAGACAGGTTAAAAGAGGATGTGAATGCTCGGGGTGTACGCTCAAAGACAAGTGCTGTGGAGAACCCCCTGTTGGTTGTTGTGCAGAGCAGGGAAAGCAGCCCTATGCTCACAAACTAGCACCCTAAGAAAGATCCCTAAAAGCAAAATTACAGTCCATGCCCTCTTCAGGAGTGTCCCATGAAAAGAAGCTACAGTCAGCTCTTCACAAATGTGGGCTCTGCATTCACGGATTCAGCTCCAGAGGAAACATGAACAAACGGTTCCCCTGTCAATCTCTAAACAACACAGTGTCTTAGCTAGTCACATAGAATGTGATTGTCTAAGCAATATGGGGATGGTTTAGGCTGTAAAAAAGGCTATTCATGGGTTACAAGCAAATGATTAAAAAATTCTTATAAGAGATGAACATCCTGCAGGGACCAAGACCTATGAGACCAACACCCCCATGGCTACTGAACGATGGCTCTACCTCAGGCAGGTATGTATATGTGTATGTGTATGTGTATATGTATGTATATGTGTATGTGTATGTAGACATAGACGTAGATGCAGACGCAGATGCATATGTATACATATATCATGAATATGATGTATATGTAGTATTGTAATATATGTATGTTTATGTGTATATGTTATATATGTTGTATATGTAGTATATGCATATGTATATGACATATATGAGATATATGATGTATATGTAGTATATGTAGTATATGTGTATGTGTATATGTATATATGTGTATGTGTATGCGTGCATGTAGTATATATGCATATGTATATGATGTATATGGTGTATATATAGTATATGTAGTATGTGTAATATAGGTAGTATATATGTATGTGTATGTATATGTGTATATGTGTATATGTGTGTGTATGTTTATATGTATGTATATGTGTATGTGTATGTGTATGTGTATGTGTATGTTTATATGTATGTATATGTGTATGTGTATGTGTATGTAGACATAGACATAGATGCAGACGCAGATACATATGTATACATATATCATTAATATGATGTATATGTAGTATTGTAGTATATGTATGTGTATGTGTATGTGTATATGTATATGTTACATATGTTGTATATGTAGTATATGCATATGTATATGATGTATATGAGATATATGATGTATATGTAGTATATATAGTATATGTAGTATATGTATATATGTGTATGTGTATGCGTATATGTAGTATATGTAATACATATGCATATGTATATGGTGTATATATAGTATATGTAGTATGTGTAATATAGGTAGTATATATGTATGTGTATGTATATGATGTATATGTAGTATATGTGGTACATATGCATATGTATATGATGTATATGTAGTATATGTAGCATATGTGTATGTGCATGTGTATATGTATATGATGTATACGAATATGATGTATATGTATATGTACACATACATGTATATGTGTATATGTAAATACACATATATTTGAATATATATGTAAAATATATTTGAAATATATATAAATATATATATTTATATATATTTGGAAAAAAAAGCACCTAGATTAGAAGATATAAAAGGGGGGGCAGGAATGCATTGTAACCAGGTAAATATTTCTAGAGTTTTAAAAATTAGTGCGAGAGCATCTAGCATAATTTTTAAAAGATTCTTTTAAACTTACATGTATATGTGTATGCATGTGACTGTGGATGTGTGCACTCACATGAGTGTAGGTGTACAAGGATCCCAGAATAGGGTACTGGAACACACCAATATACTCTAAGGAAATAAGAATACAAATTAACAATCTGAAAATAAAGGAGTAAAGGATCAGCAGGCTTTGAACCTTGGGCTTTTGTAGAAAATTTAAATAAAAGTATAAATATTTAGCAATAAGAGAAGACACAGGATACAGTGTTGTCTTAGTTAGGGTTTCCATTGCTGTGAAGAGACACCATGACCAAGGCAACTCTTGTAAAGACAACATTTAATTGGGGCTGGCTTACAGGTTCAGAGGTTCAGTCCATTATCATCAAGGTGGGAACATGGTAGTATCCATGTGGACATGGGGCTGGAGGAGCCGAAAGTTCTACATCTTGATCTGAAGGCCACTAGGAGAAGACTAACTTCTGAAGGCAGTTAGGAGGAGGGTGGCAAAGCCCACCCCAACAAATTTCCTCCAACAAGGCCACACCTACTCCAATAAAGCCACACCTACTCCAACAAGGCCATACCTTTTAATAGTGCCATTCCCTGGACCAAGCATATTCAAAGTCCCACAAGAGTAGATACTAAAAATAAGAATATAGAATGTCATATTGTTAAAAGTTTAAGTGATGATGTCCCCCAAAGAAAAATTATCAAAATTGTAGAAAAAGTAGAAATTAATAAACTGGCTACTATTAAAGAAATTAAAAACACAGGCTGAAACATTATTGCTGATGCCTTTTAACACCTTCCTAGGCACAAAGATATCAGCCATGTTATATAAACTATGTAAGATTTTAAAGAAATGAAAAGCTGGCCTGCTAGTGTTGATACCCATTGCATACAAGAATCTGAAATAGAAGAGCCCAGAATAACTCCTATGTGGTCATAAAAGTCAAAGATCAAACTTAAATATAAACAGGTTGAATTCATTCAGGACCGAAAAGTACAGCCCGTCTGAAGAGTTTTTTTTCCAAAATGCATGCAGTGTATCTAAACCAGCCGACTTGCCGGAGGACTAGAAAGGTGAGAAAAACTTCATGCATACTTAATCATTGAAGAAGCAACAGCCCTTGAGGACTGGAGATGTGGTTTAGTGGTAAAGTGCTTGCCTAGCAGGTGTGAAACAATTCATAAACCGGGCGTGATGGCACAGGCCTGTAATACCACTTGAGGGGCGGCAGCCAGAGACTCAGGAGTTCAAGGTCATCCTCCAGTCCCGACAGTGAGTTCAGAAACAAACTACCGATAACAAAACCACAAGAAAGCAAAGTGCCTCAGACCCTGGCCACTGAGAGGATTCTCTGTCTTGTATATTGAGGATGGTGAACCAGAGAGTAACTACACCGCAGAGAGCTGGACTGAAGGTTCCCTGCTATAAAAACATGTTCAAGGATAACGAAGGACCCGAGTATGAAGAGGATGCTATTCTGACCAGATGCCCGCATGAGATGAAGTGAGAGCAGCGTTTTCCAGTAAGAATAACTCAGACCGGAAGCAGAAGGCAAAAGCCCCAAGGCAGGACGGAAGTTGTTTGTATCCAGGCTTTGGGAGGAAAGTTCAGGGACCAGCTTGGTAGGTGAAGGAGTAACAAGGTGGGTGGAGAAGCCATGAGTAAGCACGGTCACTAGAGCCCACTCGTGTGTCACCTAGCATCCCAAGGGAAGACTTTGGATTTTTCTCTGAATAAGACAGTAAAATCTTCGTGGATTCTCTGATGACCTCATTTGAGTTGCGTTATAGAAAACACATACTTGGCTGCTGTGTAGAGACTAGTCTATATTAAGGCATGGTTGACAGCTAAAACAACAGCCAGGGAGATCAGTGAAGGGGCAGAGAGTTACCTCAGCAGAAGCCCTGCTGTGCATTCTGGGTAATCTCAGCCTTCACTGAACAGCGCCCCCTGGATGCAGTGTTTGTAAGCATCTTGGCCTTCCTCACAACAGAGGTTTAAGAAAATGAATGAGATCACGTGACTATGGAGGCTTGCAGTGCCCAGACGCATAGTGGGGAGATGGGGCCTCTAGGGAGCCAGTTCTTCTTTTTGAAGGCCACTGGCTTGAGACCTAAAAAGAGCTTGGGGTTAGCGGAATCCTTAGGCAGGAAAATCAGATGTTTCAGCCTGAAGATAACCAGGGCATCAGTCACTGCTTACTTGTGACACAATCAGCCCTTGGGTTCTATTACACTTCAGCTGATTGGGAGGGGGGCCCACCCACAGAGAAGGCCGTGCTTTACTGATGAAAATCTTAGATTTCTTCTAGAAACAGACACACCCAGAATAATGTTTGACTAAAACTGTCTGGACACTGTGGTTTGGTTAAGTTGACCAAAATAAATGAATAAATAAATAAATAAGATTTAAAAAAAAATATATATATATCATAACCTGTTGGAATAGAGCCAGCTCCTGAATAAAGAATATTTATAGAAAAACTAAATACCTCACACTTAAAAGATATGATGTTAAGACAGCCTTCAGCAACCAGACACTGCTCTCTGTAAACACTTGTGGTTGACTGTGCTGAAGGGCTTTTCCAAAACAGTACAGGAAAGAAGGGGTTAAATAGAGTGATTGGAAAGAGAAGCTGTGAAACTGTCCTTATTTGTAAACAGTGTGAGTCTCAGCCAAGAAAATTCAATTGAGTTTCTTCTACAAGAACCAATAAAGTTCTATAAGATTCCTGGACTCAGGCCAACACACAAAAGAGAATAATGCACATTTCAATAAAATAACACCATACTGAAAATGAAATACAAAACTGGAAGAAAAGAAATCTTTTAAAGTACCCAGAAATAAAACTAATATATGATGATTAAGACTTTTGAGGGAAAATAAAATACTTTCTGAAGAACCAAAAAAAAAAAAAAAAAAAAAAAAAGGATAACCTTAGAGAAGAATAGGGTGAACGTGTGTTTGTGTGTTGGGGGTTTGCCTGACCAAATATATCATGAATTTATACAGCTCTAGAAAGCGAGAAGTGTGGTCTTGGCATAAGAAGAGTCTAATAAAACCGAGGAGTGTGGCAGAGAATCCAGAAACACTCGCATGTGAAAACTTGAACTGGGACCAACGTGGCCCTGCAAACAATGAGAAAAGAAAGGAAGTCCTGGCAAACGGGGCGGGGCCGCTGAGGAGCCCTACGGAAAAAGAAGAGGGGATCCCATTCTCACACGTAGAAAAAAAAAATAAATAAATTCCAGATGGATTAAAGATCCAGATGGAAACTTTCTTACTTCAGGAACAAAAAGTTGCAGAAAAGATTGGTAAAAACTGATGACACCAAGATTCAAAGACAGAAAAAAATAAATAAATGAAGGGGGGGGATAACCTTTGAAAAGATATTTGCACCTCAGAAGACAGGAAAAACATTAGCTCAAAAGGACAGAGCCATTAATGAGCATGTGGACAGCGAATAAAGAGAAAAAAAGAATTAGGATAGGAAAAAGTACTCAGCTTACTGATAACCGGAGAAGGCAAAATGCAGCAGAAGCCATTGAGTCAGAACCACATAATTTAAATTGCAGTAAAAGGAAGCGGCTGGTGTCTACCGGCTGCTACGGGCACGATGAACTCCAGTCTGCGGGTTGATTACAAAATGTCTCCAGAATTTGATGATCACTCTTCCTAGCTTAATCACGCAACTTCGGGTGGAGGACTTGCTTCCTCAGCAGGGGCCCGAGCTAGGTCATCAGAATCCCTATATGAAAGCCAGGTCGGGTAGCACATGGGTATAATCCCAGGTGCTCATTGGCCAGCCAGCGTGGTCATTTAAGTGAGTTCTAAGCTAAGTAGAGACTCTGTCTCAAAAAAACCAAGGTGGACAGTGACTAAGGAAGGACACTGGAGATTAACCTACACACACACACACACACACACACACACACACACACACACACACACACACACACGTACGGGCACCCGCAGTGCTTTTAAATGAAGTTGCAATTTGGTGCATTCCACAGTACAGCTTCTATAGAAGCTTGGACACACAGTGAGCTCGCCCGCACTGGGTAGTATTATCTGCCCACGTGTCCATCCCCACTGGTGAATGCACAGATACTGAGTGTGCATGAGACATAAAACACTAAGGTCAAGTCGGTGCAGAATGTGGGGAGACAGCAGGATGGGAGGTCTAGACAGGCAGAAATGACCTCAACTATCTGGTGAGTTTGCAATAACCTGGAGCAAACATTGGCTGTTGTTCAGTTTTCAAAGCCGTGTGGAGGATGGGATGCAGGGGACTGGCTTTTCATTGCTCTCAGGTCATAAAATATAAGCGCAGGTGCGGAAGCGGGCGCGCATGCGCACACAGACATGGACGTACATATGCACACACAAGGACATGTAAACACACGCATACCATGCTAACCCTTTATGAATTAAGAATTGAATTGAGTATCTCTTTAGAAACACAAGGTTATACAGACCCCACTTCCGTTGCCGCCGCCCTCAACCGTTCTAATCTGTCACCTGGCTTCATGGAGGCCAGGGTCAGAATCCGTTTAGATTTGTCTCTGTCCTCAGCATCTTGGAAACACTTGAGGAAGCAGTGGATAAAGTAAGACTTCTCGTGTGGTTCTTCCCATTTGCAGCAGAATTGTCCCTGGGGAGACAGGGTGCAGCGATTGTGTCTCTGAGAACCCGTGTCATTAAGGTGGTGCTAATGAGAGAACAGATTTCAGGCTAACTTCATCTTAATCAAATGATTTACATGCGAAGTACGGGGGTCACAAAACAATGTCCTGTTGTGAGTATTTCTCTCTTGGTTGGGACGAACTTGGAAAGTGAGGTTTGTCCACAGATAAAGGGGAGTGGAGAAGTTTTGGGGTCCGAAGATCAGTGAGCTGAGAAGATTGCCCTGCTCTCAACCTCCTCAGAGCCGTGGTTTTTCTGAGACAAGCTCTTTGCTGGGACCCGGAGTTGCTGATTTCAGAGCCTGGCTCATTTGCCTCAGGCTCAAGGTCAACGCAGGCACCCACTGAGTTGAAATTTTCTGTTCTCATTTCCCGTGGAGCATCAGCTCAGAGGCCTTATTAAAATCGCCTGTCACCGGCCTGGAGAAGTTAATGCCTAGCTGGGTTCTAATCTTAATTCTTCTTTCAAACAGTAATTAAACTCCAAAGTTTAGCTAGTTTAAGTGGCTCCCCAACCCTTTCCATCAAACAGATAGCATGCTTGTCCCGGCAGGGGTTCCTGACTTCCTAAGCTCTGCTTAAACATTGTTGCTTTTTCCTTTTTCTTTCTTTCTTTCTTTTTTTTAAAATAAACACATACCAAATCACCTGATATTGCCTCGCCCACCTTCATGTTAAAATCCAAGTCGTTATAGCAAAGCTCCCCCACCACCCATCACTAGTTTAGCAGGCTAAGTAATTCTGTTGAAGATTAAATTCATTGGAAAGCAGCTTGTAATTATCAAAGAAAAGGCAGGAAAGAGGAAAATGGAAAAAATAAATAAAATACCTACTGTTCCTTTGCTTCCTGTGTGTTGACGGATTTCCTCTTTTCCTTCTGAGTCTTTTTATATGCACAGTTTTTGGGGGGTGGGGTAGATTTTACATCATTTTAAAACACTCCATAGTACCAGTTTTGTGCTTGCTTGCTTTTATTTTTAAAGAAAATGTTGCAAGCTTTCGGGCCAGTAGAGCTGGCTGTGTTTTGCTTTAGTTTCTAAGCCAAGGCTAAAATGAATCAAACTTTGCTGGGTTTTCTTTGGCATGGCCCTTAATTAGTCTCCCTGCTTGTTTCTGATGCAGGACTCAAAAGCTGCGTGTTGTAGCAGAACGAATGTCGTCCCGAGAATCTTACTGCTTTTAATCCCAGCTTCACCTTCGCTGTGCCTTCAACGTACTCTCCTGTTTTGTGCTGAAATTATTTCATCTGTTTGAAACAGTGCCGTTAGCCTCCGGGATTCCTTGTTTCCTTCCTTGTAAACGGATATAACATACCAGTACATGGTTAATGTAATTCCTAGGGGACATATAGGAAGTGTGCACCACCAAGCCAACACTCACTGGATGGTGTCTATTTTAGTGACTTAGAAAAGCCCTCAAGAGATTTAAACAGACCAATGCAAGTTTGTACACACAAGGACTTAATAATGGCAGAACAGAGATCATGCCAAAGAAGTTAATTCACCTCGAAAGGAAGTGTTTGGTGTGTTAACAAAAGGGCTTCTGAATGATTTCAGCAGCTTTTCTCCTGTCTCTCCTTCTCCACGACTGTATTCCAATATACGGACCCTTTTGGAACAGAGTAGACCACCAGTGGTCCTTTCCCTTCAGGGAGGTATAGAAAGGTTTGTGTTTCCATAACCCCAGGGGGTTAACTGTCTTCTGATCACCAGTAGGGTTTCATTCTCCAAAATCCTGTTGCATAAACTGTCTCCATTCCATTTCTACTCCCCACCCCCATCCCCAAAACGGGGAGTTCTGGGGAGAGCAAGAGTCAAAGCAGGGTTGGGTCTTTACAATACAATGAGGTAACTTCTCACTGGATGTATGGCCTCACTGGGGTTTGCCTTTCTGATCTTTTAAATAAATATTACCAAACAAAACCCCACATATTCTTCAACAAACATATTTATCCAAGAACACGAAGGTGAACTAACTTGGATTCCTCTTTTCTTGGTCATTGTTAATGGATCCGTTTAAATGCCTCCCCCATAAGTTCGAGGATAATGAAAGACGAAACCATGAACTTGGATTTGGAGACAGACAGGCTGTCCAAGTGGGTTCTGGTGACCAGACGAGAAGTGGTGCCAGGTGCTGTACCGGGGCTGTGTCGGGTGCTGTGCCCTTAGTACTGCTTATTTAGGAAATGCACTTTCAACTATGAAGAAGACGTTTTGATGTGTTCTTTGTGATGGTTGAAGCTGGTACGTGGCACTCTTTGTCCAAGTCCTTGCTCTATAAACTTTGGGTTTAAAAGAGTTGCCAGCCGAGTGGCTTGTTGGCCAAATCCAAACCCAGGAAGTTCCTTGGCGATGAGTATGTTTGTAGAGCGCCACCCCCACCCCACCCCCACCGCCTCACTCCTTTGCTCTGCCATATACATTTGATTTAGTTCCATTAAAGATCATTTTCCATCATGAAGCCCAAGCATTTCCCTTTCTTGGTAGCTGTACTCAGCATTTAACCCACGTCTCTGCTTGTTTCTGCAATGTGAAAAGTTGCATCTGTGTGAGAAAGTTTTCCATGTGAGGTATCTCTTTTATGTATTGTAAATTATTCCTTCTCATCCAGTTAGTAAGAGATGGGGCCACTAGTGAGACCCTGTCTTTACAAAATTATAAACAGATTCCTTCAAAATGGAGGCAACATTAATAATCAAAGGCGGTAAAAATGGAAGCACGGTTAAATGAGAAGAGGAGAAACACTAAACAAAAACCTCTACGAGAAGCCAAAACTACTCATAAGGCATTTAAATATAAAATATTGACATGAGAAGGGAATCAAATGACGAAAGCAACTGCTAAGAATCCAGTATGGCCCTAGAAGGGCCACGGAGCTCAGCCCGGGGTCCACAGAGCTCAGCCCTTTCTCATGTTCCACTTCTCAGCGTTATCTCTAAGAATGGGGCTTCGGCTTTCAAAGGAATGTTGAGAATGAATCACTGCTCACATGTACTACTTACAGCAGCCTATTGTGAACGCCGCATATCAATCATCCTCTACCTTTGAAGTTTTACACTCTGACATTCTCAAAGAGATGGAGAAGGATCCTAGTCAAGCCCCAGGGTAGAAAAAGTTACATTGATTTTTTTTTTCTTTGTGAATGAAAGCGAGAGGCTTCAACGCTTTATTGAACAGAACAGACCTTTATTTCGATACAGTTTTTCTTCTACAGGGAATGGGATGAAAAGACACAGCTCACAGCAGATGAGTCCCTTACGGTGAGGAACGGATGGAGATGCCCGATTGGATTCGTCAGCTCCGGAGAAGTCGTACAGCAGTCAACACCATGCGGAGTGGCGGCGGATGCCAATTCTATCCAGCTCTGCTGAAAACATCTACGTTGTTTGTGAATGAGACTCCTTTAGATATCTTTTTGGGTCTGTTGCAAGCATTTTGATTATGGGTTTCCCCCACGCTGTACCTGCTTTACTAAGAACATCACAGATACTATAGTTCTGAATCCCGTGGCTTGTTTGAACTGGTGCAACCTGTTTATTCTTCTTCCAAGAAACTTTTTTTTTGTGTGTCTAAGATTCTTCTCTCCTGTTGTGATGCGGATTGATAACAAAGGATCGCCAAGACTCCGGTGTTTCAGAGTAGGAAAAAACAACAAAACAAAACAACAACAACCACAAGAAAAAAACCAAAAACGACAAAAAAAAACAAAAAACAAAAACCAAAAAACAAACAAAACAAAAAAGAAACCAAACCAAACCAAACCCAAAAAACCCTTTCCATACATCAAGCACAGCCAAAAGTAAATGAAGCCAAAATGCTTTCAGCAGCCACTTGGCCACAGCTTTCACGGTCCTGGACTTGACAGCAGACTTTCAAAAATGAACTTAAGGGTAGAATAAAGGACTATTTCTGTAAAGAGAGAGGGGAAAAAACTTTTTTCTGAGCAGCTTACTGTTGCCTACACAATATTTTCCCTCTGTTCTTGCTTCGTTTTTGTCTGTGTATGTGTGTGTTGGGAGATGGTATGTGTCCATGAGAGTTGGTGCGGGTGGTGACCAGAAGAAGGTATTGGATCTCCGCAGAGGTGGAATTCAGGTGTTTATGGTTCTGAGCTGCCTGGGGGGGGGGGGGTCCTAGGAAGAGAGCTTAGGTCCCTGGAAGAGTATTATGTGCGCTTTTGCTGATCTGTTCCAGAAAGCTGCGTCTCATATGATCATGCTTTTCCCTAGGTAATTAAAATAGCCACTTAGTTTAGAAAATGAGTCTGGGTGAGGTGTATTAATCTACCATGCTGTGTAGCAGGCTGCTTTGGGGTTTGTCATTGGTTGTAAAGACAGTGGTGAGAGGTTTCCTCTTTTCCTTCCAGTTTCCAAAAAGTTTTCTCCTTTTTAATCAGTGAATGCTCACAATATTGTTTCTTCCCTTCTTGGAAAGAGAAAGCAGAGATTTCCAGTTAAAGATTTGTAAATTTGTTAGGATTTGAGGAACTGATTTTGTAACAATGTACAAGTAGTTCCAGGCTTGCTTTATGTAGGAGATAAAAGATGGGAAGGTATGCGCCCAGGGAGCCCTTGTATGTTACTGTCTAAAGTTAACCCCTAGGGAGCCTTATGTGTTACTGTCTAAAGTTAGCCCCTAGGGAGCCCTTATGTGTTACTGTCTAAAGTTAACCCCTAGATAGTGGAGTAGGCTCTGGATCACTGTGGGTCTTCAACTTTCAGCTGCTGAATACAGTAGGTTTCCTACAGGTTTGTGGGATAAGACATAAAGAATATTGCTTTTAAAATTCCTTTAAAAAGCAAAGAAACTGTGAAGCTGTTCTCTTCTAGATGTCATATATATGGACTGTCACTACGGTGAACCAATGCCAAGAGCGTATGGAATGCTAATGCTGTAATAGGTATATTCTCCCATTATAATTTGCTACTGTTGCACAGAGAAAAATCCCTTCTTCCTTGCTCGATAACATTTTAATAAGCCTCAAGAAGATTTATATTCCTGTTGACTGTATCATGGAGGGACAGCCTGGTTTAAATGAACTTTCTAGCCATAATTGTTCTCCTAAAGCAAGTAAGCAAGCAGACAAACAAACCAGAAGCCCCGAAGACAGAAAGCCCCGTCCTTTTAAGTGAAATGACCTCACATCAACTTTGCTTCCCAGAAAGAAAAAAACTGAAAAGATGATGGTGAATATCTCTGCCTGTATTTGGCCTAATTTCAACCCTAGTCCATCCTTCCAACGTCAGTTGAGTTGATTTTTTCCCCCTGCTTTAATGTTAGTATGTTAATTGACTTGATCTCAATTAACTTTTCCTTGAGTCCTGATGACCAACTATTCCTTCTTCCACCTAAGAGACGACAGCCACAGGGAACGATTGCTATTTGCTTACCACTCACAGAGTCCCCTTTCTCTGCTTTACAAGCTCTGGAAAAGTTAGGACAAGTTCCTTAGAAAGGCTGAGACAAACTGTGTGCTCTCTCTCCCCTTCCCTGTCATCTGGTTCTTGCAGAAGTGACTATGTTTTGTCCCCTACCAAATACCACACATCATGCAAAGGTGTTTTTCTACCTGTCATACCGCCTTCAGAAAGGCTCTAGAATTCTAAATTCTACAGTGTTTATACATCTCTCAAGGTTAAGTTCTATGGGTATGGAAGGGAACCTCAGACGCTCCATCAACGCTATCCTGTGGAACGGTTTCAGGATTTATGAATCCCTGAGCGGTTACTGGGGATAGAAGGTGAGGAGGAGGAGAGGGATGCTTTCCTTTGTTCTAATTTGTGCAATTTCTGTGGAGATTATGGTTATCCTATCTCTGGGTAATGGACTCGGATGATTGACACCTCAAGTTACACACATGGAATACAGGGGTGTGAAGTTATGTTTCTCTTTGCCTTTCAACAATCCCGTGGAGAGGGGTTGAGGATTTAGCTCAGTGGTAGAGCACTTGCCTAGCAAGCGCAAGGCCCTGGGTTCGGTCCTCAGCTCCAAAAAAAAAAATCCCGTGGAGTAGGACTTGGATAACCACACGGCATATGCTCTGGGGAAAGCCAATGAGATGATAAGGCATTCAAAACGAGATATGTCCACGGGTGCCTTGACTCACTGTCCTCTTGATCTCCTCACTAGCTGAACGGTCATCAGGCAGTTCACAGCCCACCTCATAGAAGCCCCATAATGATGCTCAACCACGGCTGCTAGTGGTTGGTCTGGAGATGCGAGGTGCCAGGGTCCCGAGCACTGACTCAGGGGCCCAAACCCCACAGGCTGAGTTACCCACATCCTTCCCTGCATAGAGCTCCGTGATGTTGCTAGGAGGAGGAGTCATTCTAGGACAGCTGTGTCCGAGCTTGTTCCTGGCAGGGAAGGAGAGAATTGAAAAGCCTCTCACTATCAGGGGCTATGTAACATTTTTTTATTGTAGATATGGATTTTTAAGAATGATGGGCTATGTTAAAGGATTTCTTTTTAAGTTAGAAGAAACGCCTTATTCGAAAGACCTCAAGAGTTCACAAATATACCTCTGTGCACACTTTGTTTATATCTTGAATTAGGAAGAGTGCCTTAAGGGACCCTGATTTGAAAGGAACCTTCCCTGTAACCAGAGAAAAGTACACAGGGATGCAGAGAAAAGTCAGAACAGGCAGAAATTAGGGCTTGTCAAACTCTTGCTTACTCCCTCCCTCCACTTCATACCCCTCTTTATCCAATCATACTTCTCCATGCCTCAGCACTTGGGCATCAAAACACTCAGTCCACCTATTCCTTTGGGTCTTCACTTCCAAAGACTCTCTTGTGTTAAATAATGTTTTCTTGCTAATCTGTCTACAGATCTGTACATAATTGTTATGTACGAATGCTTCAGTTTTAGAGAGAAGAAGGGAATAGAATGCCTACCATCCCTACCTTGAGACAGAAGCCACTAGTTGAAATTGAAACTTATGATAAATTAATCTTGCTCTGGGAAGGGTGGAACAATAAAAATTTTATTTTGAGCACATGAGAGGAAAAAAATCCCTAAATCTCTTGCCCGTGATAAGGTGGGAATAAATGCAAAAAAATTAAATGGGGAGTAGGCACTGCTAGAAAGGTAACTGGATCAGAAGGAGAAAATGAAGTGTATGATGGGAATTTTGAGTCATTTAGTCTCTAAAAAAAAAAAATTTGAAAATGTTTGAACTGTGATGAAAACAACAACAAAAAATCTCCAAAAAAAAAAAAAAAAAGAAAGAAAGAAAGGAAGGGGGGGAGGGAGGGAGGAAGAAGAAAAATGTTCAACCAGTGTGGGTTTTTTTTTTACATGATTACAGTTTTTCTTGTCCATAGTCAGTCTGTCCAGAGGAATCCTGTGCATACTCCCTCTTGAAGCTTTGGCTTATAATTGCTCAACTACCAGTGAAACACAGAGCCTCTTGAAGGGAAGTACATTTCCTATGAGTGTTCATTTTTAAGGGGCCTTACCACAGGTATTACTTTTTCTTTTGATTTTTAAAAATGTATGTTTTTTATGTCTGTCTGTCTGTCTGTCTGTCTGTCTGTCTACATGTGGGTATTCATCTGTGCGTGCAAGGGCTTACAGAAGAGGGTGTTGTTAGCTTCCCTGGAGCTGGAGTTACAGGCTGTTGTGAGACCTCACCAACTCTGAAGTCTGCACTTTAGTATCCCTCTCTTGTTGCTAAAGAGAATATCCCAGCTCTAGTCTTGGTGTGAGCCTTAGTCACAAAAGGCAAAGCCCTGCGCCGCAGTGACTGCTGCACCATGCTGCATTTTGGCTTGCTGTCTAAAGGAGACATCTGACTCCCTCGAACTCCATTTGGAAATGGCGCTAAATTGTAGGCCACCTCATAAATATATTCCACATCTCCACTCAGCCCTCACTTCAGGAACTTCTCTCTCTCTCTCTCTCTCTCTCTCTCTCTCTCTCCTCCCTCCTCCCTCCTCCCTCCTCCTCCCTCTCTCTCTTTCTTTCTTTCTTTCTTTCTTTCTTTCCTGGTGCTGACCTTGACGTGGATATATTCTAGAGTCACCAAAGTGTCTCAGTCCTAGCCACCTAGTTTTAAGATGTTATTTTTATTTTTAAAAAAGGGATTTTGAGTGGTGATCAGTTAGACTAGACTTTTGAAAAGTCATACCCAGTAAGCCTCAGTTCCTCAAACTGTGAAAAGACCTGGCTGCTCAGCAGGGCTTACTTTAAAGGGTTAATATGAGGGATGAAATGGGGCAGCCCTGGTGGTGCCTAGCACTGGGTACGTGTGCACTGCTGTGGGTCTTTCTTGGCACACAGGAATAAAACTGGGCAGAAGCCACCTCCTGCATCTACCATTTTCTTACCGTAAGAGCTCATGGGAATTCCTTTCTCTCTGCCTCTGTTCCTTCATTATGAAAGGAAAACGGTAAATCTGGGCTTCCATGAGTTAAACAAAAGTGCATTAATTCCCTATGCCCTGCAAGTCCTGCAAATGCCAATTAATGTATAATCTGCTATTACAAGGTGACATCCACTGAGCTCTGTTATGCTCAAACACTTTGTCTTCATAGTAACCTTGGAAGGAAGCTGCAGTTAACCACTTGCCTTTTCAAATGAGGAAACTGAGGCAGAGGGTAGCTTTGGTTCTTACAAAGCTGCAGCAGGGTTAAGCACTGAGCCCAGGAACTTGGCCATAAAGCAGACTGCAGTGCTTCCTCACTGCCTCGATTTCCCCACTAGGGTAGTAGAAGGCAGTCTGTGGGTTGAGCAAGATTTTGGCTAGACAGGAACCCTGGGGAAATAATCATCCATCCTGTGTGGCCCCAGTACTGACCTGCTGTTTACCTGGGGAGAGAGAGCAAGTAGGAGGAAGAGGTGCCATGGAAGAGGAGTCCTGCTCTCAATCACAGACTTGGCACCAGCTGAAGTTGAGTCACTGAGAATTTCCTGCACAGCTACCGAAGAATAACGTGGAAGGTATTCAGCAATCCGTATGAACACGTAAACCCTGTGAAGTAATGAGCTACCTGCCACTTCAGTTAACACAAAGAGCAATCATTCTATGCAAACTTGAGCATTCGTGAAGACAAACCGTGTTCAAGGATGAAAGGAACGTGATACTTGCATTTGGAAATATTGAATAAGCAAGCCGAACAAAGATGGGGGGCGGGGGAGGCAGACGGGCTGGGAGTGTCAGAGGGAATGGAAAGATTGAGCTATGCAGGGCTCCAAACATGATGGGACAACTGGTAAGAACGGAGGATGCATGGGACAACCCTGCCTCAGCTCCTGAGCTCCAGGCTTCTCTGTGGGAAGGTATGTGGGGGTTTCTCTCTTTCCAGTGATTTTATGTGGGTTTGTAACTGAGATTGTGAAGCACAGTGGCTGATACAATGTACTGAAAAATGCATTGATTTGGGATAAGAAGAGTGTGGGGCTGGAGTGGGGGATCAGTAGTTAGTTAAAGCACTTCCCATGCAAGCCCTAGGACCTGAATTTGTCCAGAACTCATATAAATGCTAAGTGGGCATAGAGACCTGATTAAAATTCCAGGGCTTAGAAGGTAGAAACAGGATTCCTGGAGCAAATGAACGAGCTAGGCCAGTGATCTCTGGATTCAGCTGAAAGACACTGATCCAGTGAATCAGGTGGGCTGCCATCAAGAAAGACTCCTGTCCGTCATGTGTCTCTACATGTATATATGCACACACAACTGTGAATATGCATATGAAATGTATGCACAAACACACACATACACACAGGAAGAGAGACACAGAGAGTACAGTGTAGTAAACTCTTTTCCTCCTCCCTAATCAAATTCACTTATTATCTATCTCAAATCATTTATAATGTTAAAAAAAGAACAGAGGCTACTCAAAGGGAGAATGTTCATGGGAGACCTTTATAACGTGTGCGATACCACATAAATACAAGGAACTCAGAGGTAGACGGTAAACGAGAAGGGGATATTAAAACACAAGTGCAGAAGCCCTGCCTGACCTAAGGTCAAGGCTTTGCCACTTGCTAACTGCTTGACGGTTCCACTATGCCACTGATGTCTCTGAACTCCACGTGATGTACCTACACAGCTTCCTGATAGCGCTGGATTACAGCCATGCATTCCAGCGCTACTTCATGGAGGAGAAAACACTGACTATTTTTCCTCATCAAATGTGTGCGAGTTCTAGGACGAACACAAAGTGAGTTTGTGTTAGACGACCGACCAATCATATGTGTGAGTTGTCTTGATGGAGGAGATACAGCCGTGATCTGCGAGTTGTAGGGTGTTTTCATGGGGTGCTCTAGTCAGACGATGTCTGGATGATCCTGTCAGTCACAGGGCTTGGGGAAATGAAGCAGAAAGGGAGCACAGAATGCAGCTTGGCGAGATGAAGGGCCTGCTCCTCTCTAGTACTATTTGTCTGAAAATGTTAAGATGTTGATGGAAAGAGGGAAATGACAGGCCTGTGATTCACAATACCCCAGACGAAGGAAAGGTAGGTTTTCCTTGCGGTTCTCAAACAAGCCCAAAACAGCAAAGAAACCTAGTGTTTAAATGTTAATTAGCTGCAGCCCATCAAATGTGCACAGCGAGAATTTCACGGATGCATCACATCCAAGAAACCAAAGGCTCCCGTCTTGTCGTCGTCTGCTTGGGAAGGATACCCAGCTCGTTCCAAGGTGCACTCCCTGCGGGCAGTGTGTCCCGACTTTATTTGCAACCCTCACCTTCCATGAGGATCAATATGAACTATTTTCAGAGCAAAGGAAAGCCTCAGTTTCCTGAGATAAAAGACTAGCTTATCTCGTGTCTCTCATTCTGTATGCTGTTAGCCAGGGTACCCTTGGTGTGCCAGCCAGCTTTGGGCCTCCATTGACCCTCCACATTTTAAAACAGAAGTCTAAACTAACACATAGAAGTCTAGTGGAGAAAAGGGGGCTACAGGTTTCGAGCCCCACCTCCAACAATTTAATTAACAAGGAAGTATCCTGCACCTGAGTACTACTTGGGCTCAGAGCATTGGTTCTCTTCTTTCTTTAAACACACTTTTTTTTTTATCAGAGATGAGAGAGAACCCGTGATACCATTCTATAAACAGTAATAACTGGGTCATTCTGCACAGTGTTTGGTCAGGGGAAGGACTGAGAAATTCAGAGGCGGCCCGAGCCTCTGATGAGAATTCAGGCTTCTTGGGCTCTTCCAAGAGCAAGACGAGACAGATAATGGAAAATTAATTTTAATACTAATAATATGCTTATGTTGGCAAAGGTCAACAGCTGTCCTTATGGTCTGGGCTTCCTTCATGTGTGCTATTTTGCCACTCTAAACCTTCAAGTAGGTTTTGAAAACACTTACTGCAGCATCCGCCTCACAAAAAAAAAAAATACCCCATTGTTTTATGATTTCTTCTATGCAGATGAAGAAATTGAGTAAGAGGAGCTCTGGATCAAAAATGGAAGTGGATTAAAGCCCAATGTTTCAGGGAACGAGCTGTCACATGAACATGGGCGGTACTCTCTGCCCAGGAAGTGGAAGGATTGAAGGTTTCTAAAGACACTGCTCACCATTTCCCCAACCGTACAGGAATACACGTGAGCAGGCCACATCTTTTCCTTTTAAGCATTCCTTCTTCAGATTAGAACAAAAGGTGGCCTGCTCCAGCTCTATGAAACCGAGCTACTCCCCAGAAAAAAAAACCATGCAAACAGAAATATTAAAAATAACATATTCTAATGAAATGCAAACCAGACCCACCTGGGTAACAATTGCTTCTTAGCCCAAGGTGTTTTGTAACTCAGTGATTCATCTTTCAAAGCTCTTTCCTGAGAGTGGAGTTTGGAATGGAGTCTGGCCACGGTCAAGGGGATACAGTAGATACTCAAACAGGATTTTAGGAGACTGGAAAACTTAGAAATTGAGAAGGGTCTTAGGTGCTCTGTTTTGGCCTCCTCTCTAGATCCCAACTGCCCGGGGAAGAACCCTGACCCCACCTTCGCAGCTCTGAGATCTTGAGCAAGTTACTGGAGCCTTTCTCTCTTAGCTTTCTCATCTGTCAGAAGGGAATGCTAGAACCTTGCTCATCACCGATACAGAGGTCGGGCAAACTGCTGTTAGTGGGCTGAACAGGACCCAGCATCTAATCCATCACCGACTATTATTATCAGTTTGCTGTGAAATAAGGAGAGGACGTGAATGTCCCTGAGTTCTTCCCAGCCAGGTCTCTAGCTGGGCTTCTGTTCTTTCATCTTGAGCAAGAGTTTTCTTTATTCCACTGTGGCTTTGCCATGAAGACTTAGTTTTCATCACTGATCGTTAGAGAAAGGAGAACTCGGTTTTGTTGTTGGGTCTTGGGTCCCAGGCTGGGGTTGAACTTCTGACCCTTAGGGCCCCACCTCCTAAGTGCTGGGTTGCGTGCGTGGGCCACCGTGCCTAGTTTATGTGGCACTACAGATTGAACTGAGTTCCAGCACTCACCCAAGACCAACTTTTCACCAGTGAAAGGATCAAGTTCTGCCCTGGATGAAACTTGGAAGTCGTGCTGGGTGGTTTCATATGGTTTTCCCCTGCCAATCAGAAGACACTAGGAGAAAAGCAAAAGTTCCCACCATCGCATGTCAGAAAGGAAGAGATGGGGAGGAAGTGGTTGTGTAGCTCAGTGGTAGAGCGTGTGTCTAGCATGTGTGAAGCAGGTCCAAACCTCGGTTCAAAACCAGGAAAGAAAGGAGGCCTGTACCCAGTTCAGAAAGAACCCATCGCCCCTGAGTACTCTTCAAACCCGGTGCACAGAGACGTAGTGAGAGCACCATGGGTGTATGTGAACTGGGCCTGTGGCTGTCCGTGCACTTGAGGATCCCCACCCCTGGAGAAATCAAGAAGAAACAAAAAGACCAGCTGTGTGGAGGGAGGTATTAAATGTGATTCTTGTGTTGATGTGTTTGCACATCCCACCTTCCCATCCTCTGTGACTCCTGCCGACTCTGCCTCTCACTCAGGTCACAGCCCCAGGTGCCCGAGGAGGCAGGCAAAAGACACACACGAAGGTGGATTATTTGCGTATGGAGATGAATAAATCAAATCTAGGAATGGGTAAGGGCTTGGGCAAGTCAGCCATTTGTGCTTGTAAACAACTTTTCAGTCAGGCCCTGGGAATGGGGAACATGATATTCTCTCTACAAACTAGTGTGGCTTTCTTATTTAAAGTAAGTTTTCTGGCTTTGTTCAGAGACGTTTTCTGAATCTATTTTGAATGTTAGGAAGGGGGCCCTCTGCTCAGAAGCTCCTGACATTGAACGGTTGGATCTCGATTCGTAACCTCTGAATTATTATCTATAGGATGAGTTGTCTGTCATCCCCTGCCTCAGTGTGTTTGCCTGTGATGTGGAAGTGATAACAGCATCCTCTGGTGGGAGGGGGGAGTGGTTAGTCCAGTAAAATACTCTCAGTCAAACCTGAACACACAGTGAACACAGAATAAACGTTTGCTTGGATGACTTCGAAAATAACGATGGCTATTCTTGCTTTGGTATACCTTGGTCTTCTTAAAAATAAAAGGAAAGTATCTCTACTTCCATCACCAAAGTCATCAAGTAGCTTAAATGTTTACTCAGAAAGAACATACTGAGGCCGTATTGCAAACCGATGATGGCACAGTGGGTGTTGTGAGGAAAACACACAAAAACATAAACTCGGCTGTCTGGCACTTGGCGTCTTCCAGAAGAGAGAGATAGAGAAGGGTCCCCAAAATAAATAAATAAATAAACAAATACAAATAATAGATGCTAGGTTGTATATGGAGCAGTTGGGCTCCAAATAATCCTATAGGTAATTTTATTTTCATTCTTTTTCGACTGTGGCGGTCTAGTGATGCTGGCTATCCCGCTCTTGTGCACTGGTTTGCAGGTAAGGGAATAGGACTGAGCCCACATCTGTTGGAGTCCTTAGCCCGGGCTTCTCTCTTGCACCTCCATAATTCCAGCTTGTGGAATCTGTGGCCTTTGGTTTGGAAGTTGGAAGTTTCCAAGGATGGTTATAATCAAGGAGGGGCGGAAATAGGAAAAATTGTGAAGAGATGTTTAGAAAACGGGAGGGAGAGAGTCCTCAAAGCAAACCCAGATAATTGGGGTGTAGATTAGAGAGCTAAGGCTGAGAGAAGATGAGGATGAACCCGGGGTCTTCTCCATGCCGTCCGTTCGCTGGGAGCGGCTGGGAGCAGCAGGCAGAGAGGAGCGCCACTCATCCCCAACAGGCAGAAGAAGAAAGAAGGTCTTGCTCAGTGACCCCGTCTACCCAGGCATGGGCGGGGCAGAAAGGCATCTGCATGTCCCAACCCAAGGTAAACAGAAAGCCAGAGAGGCCATTAAAGCAGAAACAGATGAGGATAATTAGAAGGGGCCGCTCCAAAGGCTAGGAGGAGGCTATGAGACTAAAACAAAGGATGGAGCTATTTCTGTCTATCTCTTGATGTCTGGAAACGCAGTCGTTTTGGTCCAGACCATGCTACCACACCCTGAATAAGACAAACTTTCTCATCATGGGCCCCTTTGGTCCCCGTGGCATCTCCCGGGTTCTGCATACACTGCATATACCTCAGACGGGATTTCACCTTGACCACTTACCTTCCATCAAAAAGCTTGCTCCCACCTCAGGATTCACCTTTATAGTCCAGCAAATCTACTTAGTGACCTAAACTAGAAGAGATCCCCCCTGAGACAGATAGAGCGATGCACACCTCTAACCCAAGTTCCCAGGAGGCTGAGGCAGTCTGAGCTTCACAGAAAGTTAAGGCCCGCCTGAGCTAAGTAGAGACTGCGTCAATAGCTAATAATAAACCTTAACTCTCAGGTTTTCTGGAGGAAATGACTCCTTCATGCGTTCTGGGTCTGCCTTATCTTTTCCCTTCTCTTTCAGCTTGTCACGCAACTCATCATGTGACTCGGTTTGTAGTGACCAGATATCCCATTGTGAATGGGGACAGCAGTAGAAAGCCCCGGGGAGCGTTACAGCCAAAGTCCTGGAGTCCGCAGGGTTAGTTTCATTGCCTGCACTGATTCAGGATGAAGTCTACGATATTCTTTATAAGAGAGGAAAAGGACAGGAAAAAATGGGAAGCCCCCCAAACCCTCCATAAACAGGGCTAGAAAAGCGAAAAAAAGAATGACCTTTTCTCTTCCTTTGTTTTGGGGTTTGGAGAAGCTGGTCTTAAGGAATGGGCTTAAAAAGTGTTTGAATGAAAAATGGCGGAGTGTTACAGTAGGCAGTACAGCCCATCTCTTTGTGTTCACCTGAGTCAGTGGCCTTTTGACCTTCTGGAGGTGACTTCATTAGACATGACTGAGAAGTGATAATTGTTTAATTGGACTTTACATGAAAGCCCTCCTCAAATGGAACTTTCCCTATGGAGTCCCAAAGCCTTGGTGTAGTACTGTTATAAAACCACTGACATCATCGTACAGAGTTTGGCACCTCCTTTCAGAACAGTCCCAGAGCCAGGGTGCTGCAGGTCATGACCGAGGTTCTCTTGGCCATGTTGACTGTGGGAAACTTCTTGGGTGTTCGACTAGGCTTGGAGCAAAGGTACTACACATCTCTAAATTGTCTATTCACAGTGTTGACTAGAGTTTTGAAAGAGTAAATCATACTCACGGGTCAAAGAAAGGGACACCTGTTGTCAGTCAATAAATAAGCTGTCCTTTTCAACTCTGTCTTTACCGACTTTGTTTTGCCAAGCTACATTGGGCAAGGGCTGGGAGCTACCCTAGGCTGCCTCTCCCACTTGCATGGTAGAGGCAATAGTCATGCTTTGCTCTTCTGATTGAGAATCAGAACATTACAGCATGTGATCAGGACCTACACAATGGTAGCCATCCTAACTGTATCCACAATGATAGCCGCCCCATCATAACTACATTCTAATCTTAACACCAGTAGTTAATTCTGAGACAGACAAAGGAGACCCCATGACTGTTTCTGCTTCTATTTTGGTGAGGAATAATGTAGGAATCTCCTCTTGAGGAATGGGGGTCTCATCTAGTTCAGGCTGTCCTCAAGCTTAGGACTTGAGCTCCTGGTCCTCCTGCTTCTGTCTCCTGAATGCTGGGGGGTTACAGGTACTATGACCAGAGAGATAATGGAGGGAATTTCTTTTGTAATTATTTCATTTTATTAATTTTGGTGTTTTATTACAGGGTCTTATGTAGCCCAGGCTATCCCACAACTTATGTGGCAGAGACTGGCCTTAACTCCCGAGCCTCCTGCTTCGGTCTCTTAAGTGCAGAATTACAGGCACACGCACCATGTCCAGCCTTATAACAGAAGGATTTCAGCAGGCACCCTTAATAAAACAAAAGGGTTAGACTTATCTTTCTTTTAGCCACTGTTTATTCTATTCTTTTTGAATAACAGTACTGTGGGGATAGGAGAATGAGGTCAGAAGCCATCAGCGATCTTCTCTTCCCTTTACCTCCATTTTTGCCTCCTACACACAACCTTTAACTCTAACTTATACCCTCTGGCTTTAACAAGTAACATGCTTTATTGGTATTTTTACTTTTTATTTCTATTTAAATATTAGAAGGTACTGACTTTTAAATATAGATAGTAAGAAAATTTCTCTCCCTGTCCTTTTGCCTCCCTTCATCCCCCTGCTCTCCTCTTTCTCTCTCTTTCCTTCTCCCTCTCTCCATCCTTTTTTCTCCCTCCTCTCTTCCTTTCCATTTCTCTCTCCATCCATCCTGCCCTATCCCCCACTCCCTTTTCCTCCCCATCCCACTCACCCCTTCCCACTCCTCCCTCCTCCCTCCCTACTCCTCCCCTTGTCTCATTTCCCCAGGGAATTGCTTTTTTTCAGTCTGTTTTCCCATCATTTCTCTTCTGAGCCTTATGATATACTGTGATTACATTTCCTTCATTGCACAACTTTTGGGTTTTGCTAAGAAGGGAACACATGGTTTTGGTTTCTGGGCCCCTCACAGATGAGGGGTCACAACCAGCACAATGTTATTTCTCACAGTTCTGTAGGTTGCAAGGCCCAGATGTGAGCTCCTCAGACAAAGGCTTCTGAGCTGTCAGCTCCTATCTCCCTCTGTTCTTCCAAGTCAGAGAGAGGGCATCCTTTCTGTTGAGGGACCTTAACTAATTCATGGCATCACAAAGGCACCTTGAGCACTTGTGTGTCACTCTTGTGGGCAGTCCCCACTTACTGCTGAGTTCCCCCAGTTTCATTTACCCACTGCCGTTCAAATATACTGACTAGAAATCTCAGGGAACAAACAAGTACACGGTTGAAATTGTGCAGCCTTCGGAGTAGCAAGAGGAAGGCTCTTCTGGCCCTGCTCAGTCCCTCCCTCCAGTGGCTCATCCTTCATTGAGTGAGTTACCCACTCACCAGTCGCGTGACAGCTAGACCCGACCCACTCTTATGCTGAAGCAGTATTGTCCTCAGGTGCTTAGGCTTCACCAGCAGTGGCTCTAAAGAGCCCCGAGTGCCTCTAGGAAAGTGTAAGGTGTGCTCTGTAAGTGAAGAGGTGAGTATTCTGAACTCGGTAGGAAAACCTCCTGGGCATAGGTCCCAGCTAAAACAGCACAGATGTAATTCCAGAGAACAGGAGGTAGAAAGAGACCTTTCTGGAGAGCAGACTGTAAGGGTAACATTTCTCAAGGCTTAAACATTGATACCATCATGAACTTCAAGGCTGTCAGTCAAATGCAGAACTCCACAAATGATGGACCAAGGAGCTGGCAGGGGTCAAGACCCTTAGGAATGACTCTTTACTGCAGCCCTGGACTAGACTGCCCTACACTTCACATCAGAGAGGTAACGCACAGGGAAGAGCTGTCGCTACTTCCCTTCAGGATTTTAAAGCCTCCAATGTTGCCTCTCATAGCTGAATTGTTCTTGAGACCTAACTATCTGTGGACTCATTTTCATCCTCTCTCTGGAAGCCTTGCTAGTTAGTCTTTCTGAGAGTTCATGATGGTCTCCTCAGTGGTGGGTTATTTTCATTTGTAGTGACTGAAATACATTTCCTTTCTGGGAATTTTTCTTTGTTGAGTATTTTCTTCAATTTCTAGGGCTTTTTTTAGAACTTGGCTGTTGTACAGCCTAGGTTGAACCTCTGAACATTTTCAACTATTGGCCTTATTTTCCACTGATTTTTTTTTTGTACAATTGTTTCATATAAATAACTCTTCTACTAAGATTTTAACTTGATCTAGTCATTTCTTCTCTCAGGGTGACCTCTTCCTTCTGGATTTCCTTTTCCACATCTTCATTTTGATCTTCACTGTTTTGCCTTCCTTCATACTCGTCTGCTCTTGGCCATGTTGTTACTGAATAGCACTATATTTTGCAAGCAGCGAATGTTCCTTAGAGAGTCCATGTGCCAAGGATGAGGACACAGTGGTAAATGAAGACCTGTGCTTTCCTCTTCAGTGTTAGGTGCTGCACTTGATGCCTGACACTACCTGGCTTCCTTCAATCTAAGCTCTATCCTTGGTCTAATAATGATCTAGTCTTTGCCAAAGTTGAAGAAGGCTAGTTACCTGGTGACATGAAGCTAGAGAGGAGCCCAGTACCATACATCTCTTTTTGACTGAGATTGAGGAATTTTGACTGAGCTTGACCAACCAGCCCCACTCCTTCCCTCCTTCCTTCCTTCCCTCCACTCTCTCTCTTTTGAGACAAGTTCTCACCATATAGCCCAGGGATAGCCCTCAAACCTGCCATAATCCTCCTACCTCTGCCTCTTGATTGCTGGGACTACAGAGATGGTCTAACACACCTGGTGTGCTGTGTGTCATTCTACTGTCTGCCTAGCCTAACCTCTAAAGGAGCAGTTCTCAACCTGGGGTCATGACTCCCTCGAGAGTCAGATAATCCTTCCACAGGGATTGCCTAAGACCATCAGAAAACACAGGTCTTTATATTGCAGTTCATAATAGTAGCAAATTTGCAGTTATGAAGTAGTAACAAAAAATTTTTATGGTTGGGGGTTACCACAGTACGAGGAAGTATACTAAAGGGCTGCAGCACTAGGAAGGTTAAGAACCACTGCTGTAGATCCAGTGCAATCCCCATCAAAATCCCAACACAGTTCTTCACAGACATGGAAAGAGAAATTCTCAACTTCATATGGAAAAACAAAAAAACCCAGGATAGCCAAAACAATTCTCAACAATAAAAGATCTTCTCGGGGAATCGCCATCCCTGACCTCAAGCTGCACTGCAGAGCAATAGTGATAAAACCCGCCTGGTGTTAGTATGGAGGCAGACGGGTAGACCAGCGCAATGGACTCGAAGAGCCAGAAGTAAATCCGCACTCCTATGGACACTTGATCTTTGACATTATGACTGTCCCTTGGCTACCCTCTTATAGCTTATGTTTCAGGAGATGAGACCCTCAAAAACATATAGTGGAAGAAAGAAGTCATCTTCAATAAATGATGCTGGTCTAACTGTCAGTCTGTACGTAGAAGAATGAGAAGCTCAAGTCCAGGTGGATCAAGGACCTCAACGCAAAACCAGATACACTGAATCTAACAGAAGAGAAAGTAGGAAAGAACCTCAGACTCACTGGGACAGGGGAAATTGCCTGAACAGAAGACCAATGGCTGGGACTCTTAGATAAATGGGAGCTCATGAAACTGAAAGGCTTCTGAAAGGCAAATGACAACATCAATAAGAAAAATGAATGAAAGTACCTGGAAGGTAAGAGACTCTCAGGATTCCATGGGGGGGAGGGTCACCTTAGCCAAAATGCCCAACTTTGAGGAAAGGGAATTCGAATGGCTCACATCCATTAGATAGACAGGGCCTCGAGTGGAAGGACTGGGTTAAGCACTTTGTCTCCAACTGAGAAGGGGGAGGAGGAATAGGATGGAGAACTGTGGAGGGGGACCTAGGAGGGGAGGCAATGACTACAATGTAAAAACGAAACATAACAAAAGAAAAGAAAACAAAACACTGCTGTAAAGTGTGCAGTGTCTCTAATCCCAGCTTCTTTGTTAGGTTCTGCAGTTAGTTAGTTTTCTGTTTCTATAATAGAAAACCAGCGCCAAATGCAACTTAGAGGAGAAAGGGTTTAGTCTGGCTTTCGGTTCTGGAAGGGTGGAATCCACCATGGCAGAGAAGGTGTGTGCTCATCACATTTTCATCCACACACAGGGAGTAAAGAGAGCAGGCAGGAAGTGGGATGAGGCTATAAACTCTCAAAGCCCACCCCTAGTGGTAATGTACTTCTGTCAACAAGATGCCACCTCCTTAAAGGTCTCACAACCTCCACAAGCAATAGTACCAACTGGGCACCAAGTTCAGATAACACAAGCTTATGGAAGACATTGCTCATTGAAAACCATGTGTAGTGTGACTGGATACTCCTGATACTGGTTTGCCTACGGGATTGCCTACTGATGATACTGTTCTGTCTGTTTAGGCTCAGCTTTATCTACTGTGAGTTACATATCACATGTTTGTTTCCTTCACTAACATTATGACTGTCCCTTGGCTGCCCCCTTACAGCTTATGTTTCAGGAGATGAGACCCTATTGTATTCCTACAATCAACGTGTGGAGAAAATGAGGTAGGATGAGAGTGGGTGGGAGAGTGCTGCCTTGATTTGGGAGACAGGCTGCATTTTTACAAAAACCCAACAAAAGCAGGAGAAAGAGGAACATAGACACGTGTTCCAGAGCAAGGGCATTTGCTTGTAAAGAGCAGGAACGTGGCCAATGTATAAGCACTGTGCCCCACAACAGTGGAGGGTGGCAGTCTGAATAGAGTCATATGGGCCATAACAAGGACTAAGGATAAGGACTAAGTAAGGACGGGATGTTCTCATCTAAGTAAAGGAAGATACCTGCCTTAGTTAGGGTTTTACTGCTGTGAACAGACACTATGACCAAGGCAGCTCTTATAAGGACAACTTTTAATTGGGGCTGGCTCACAGGTTCAGAGGTTCAGTCCATTGCCATCAAGGCAGAAGCATGGCAGCATCCAGGCAGGCATTGGGCAGGAGGAGCTGAGAGTTCTCCATCTTCATCCGAAGTAAGTCAGGAACAGACTGGACATCCTCAAGCAGCTAGGAGAAGGGTCTTCAAGCCCACCCCGACAGTGACACACTTCCTCCAACAAGGCCACACCTTCTCATAGTGCCACTCCCTGGGCCAAGCATGTGCAAACCATCACCATACTGGATGGTTTTCAGTAGGGGGTGGTATGTTTGGGTTTACTCTCTCCAGCCAGTACAGTCTGCTCTCTGACTCACGTCCTTGTGACCTTTGATTCTTTCACTGTAATGGTTGTGAGTTTTGGATATGGTGTGCAGATAAAAACCAGAGTCAAAGTAGTAGCCTCTGAGTGGGCCTTTCAGCTTGCTTGTGCTAGGAATCTTTCTGGAGGGGAGAGCACTCAAGGTTGAATCCAGGCTTCCTACATGCTAGGCAAGCAGTGTGTCACTGGATTACATCCCCGGCCCTTGTTAGCCTTTCTAGCAGTTGGAGCGAACACAGAAACAGGATGCTCTATCTAGAGTCAGAAGCCTGGGTGGTCACACCCATTCTAACTCTAAGCAAGTGAACTTTTCACTGTGGATCTTCACAGTCTTCTCTGCATCTCCTTAACATATGCACAGGGGTCATGGCAGTGGTACTGAGACAGGGTAGGCTCTTAGAATCTCTCACTTCCTCTTGCCCTTGTCCCTGCCCCCCAGAGTCCATTGGCTCAAGGAGACTTTTGGAAAGGTAAGAGGATTTGACAGTTCTCTCTCAGAGGGTCACTTTCCTCTTGTTCCCAGTTCTGCTACAAACATCAGTACACCCCAAATCCAACAGCATAGTCATTAACTATCAGCCTCAAAGCCTTCCTTCCAGAGAAATCCCAAAGAGTCAAGCCCTCCTTTTGCTTGGAGATTGAGTGCCAGAGGCAGGGTTTTGCTCTAAGCATTCCAGTCTTAAGCGATATGGACTTATGCTGTATATCTTATTGCTACATTGACTTACACATAGAAATAGTTCAATTGATAGACCAGATCATTTACAAAGAGCACAGTTCATTTCCCCAAGTTCTAAAGTTCAAGATCAAGGTGTTTATTGATTGGGGTCCTGGAGATAATATGTGTCTTAGCTCGGAGATGAGCTTCTCACTCTATCTTACACGGTGAGAGGAGAAAGAGGCAGCTCTTACACTCACATTCGTGAGTGTTCTGACTTCAGGGTTCAGTTACGTCCTAAAGGCCAACTTTGAGTACTGTCACTTTCCCCATTATGTTCTTAATCTTTGGGTTTCGGTGCGGGTACAGGTTTTCAGGACAAAACAAATAACTACAGTCCTTAAACTGTTAGGGACTGCACCTCCGAAGATCACTAAACTCTGAAGATTACTAACTGAAACCAAATGGTTCTTAACTGTCACTGTAGCTCTGGACACACAGCAGCTTCTTGATAAATATGACAAGCCCAGGACTAGTGTTAATTATATGACTGTAGCAGTCATTGTGAGACACAGGTATTCACATATGCCAAGTCATGCTGCTGTGACCTTTTCTGAAGAGCAATAGAATCGAGATGACTCAGCAGTTAATAGCATACACTGAGTTTGCAATGCACCCACGCTGGATTCCAGAATCCCCATTGAAAGAGTCACAATTGCCTGTAACTCCAGCTTTAGAGGATCTGATGCCTCTGGCCTTCATAGGCACCGTCATTCATGTGCACATAAACAATACACACACACACACACACACACACACACACACACACACACAAGTGCGCCCGCATGTGCTCACCAACACACACTTAAAAGATCAATGACTCTTAAAGAGAAAACAATATGGTAGATGTTGCTTACTCACGTGTAGTCACGTAGCTTCTTCCTTGAAACTTGGTGAGTAATCACTGTCACTGGAGAGCAGAGAGTGTGGGAGGTGTTACGTGAGCAGTGGGGGAAGCCATGACTGCATAGTTCAAGTCTTTCTCCTGTGGCTGTATAGTCGGTTGTACGGAGGCCTTGGCAGAGAACCACACAGTGGAGACAATGACCTCAGATACACATCCCTGAAACATGAGCGTTCCTACCTCGAGCTCACGTACAACAGAGCCCACATGACGCACCTCGCCTCCTCCTCACAATGGCTGTGGTGGCTGATGTGGGTCCTGGGAACAGTGTGGCCTGGCAGGATAGACAAGTTCTGGCTGTGGGAGTTTTAAGTATTCTATCACACCTATTTATTTTGGGGGTGCTTATGTGTATAGGTGCACGGATGCCACCTCAGTGGGTGTGTAGAAGTCAGGGTACAAATTCCATGAGTCAGCTCTCTCTTACCACCAACTGGCTCCAGGAGATTAAACTAGGTCCTCAGGGTTGGTAACAATCACCTTTACCTACTGAACCATCTCACCCTCCGAGAGTTTTCTATTCCAGGTCAGAAAAGCAAGCCTGGACCGGCCACCTGGGATCATGCCACGTTCCCTTGTTTGTGTCTTGAGCAGCCACAGGCCAGCCATGGAAATGCTCATTGTTTACATGACGGCGTTTTTCACGTAAAATCTCCACTCAAAGTCGTCTCCTTGATCCTCCTGCCCATCCTGTAAATTGGTTTGAAAATGTGGATGCCTGTGGCAAGTGGGGCTGGGACAGCTCAGGACGTCAAGATGGAGGTCATCCGGTGTTGGGAAAGAGATGGAGTGAGTAGCGGACGAACTCCTGCCGAATGTGAGCAAGAATTCCCCGTTGTTTGTGAAGCATCCATCACGCCCACACCAAGACATTCGATCTACATCTGTATGTGCCTACATTTACAGCCACAGCTACACCTATATCTATCTATCTATCTATCTATCTATCTATCTATCTATCTATCTATCCATCCATCCATCCATCCATCCATCCATCCATCCATCCATCCATCTATCTATCTATCTACCTATCTACCTACCTACCTATATTATCTATCTATCTATCTATCTATCTATCTATCTATCTATCTATCTATCATATATTTATCTATCACCTTATCTATCCATCATCTATCTCTATCATCTTTTTATCTATCATATCTATCATCTATCTATCTCTGTATAATCTAAGTCTATCATTTTTATCTAGCACCAATATCTATCTATCATCTATCTACATCATCTATTTATCTATCATATCATATCTATCTATAGCTATCTGTCACCTATCATCTATCTGTCTGTCTGTCTATCACCTTTATTGAGGGCCCATGAAGCATCTGGCCCTACAGCAAACCAGTGAATGGTTTGCGTTACATTTTATCAATTAGTTAATTTTTAAGATTTTTT
This sequence comes from Rattus rattus, assembly GCF_011064425.1. Taxonomy (NCBI): domain Eukaryota; kingdom Metazoa; phylum Chordata; class Mammalia; order Rodentia; family Muridae; genus Rattus; species Rattus rattus. The sequence continues at coordinate 5,088,143 of NC_046159.1, forward strand.
TTTTAGTGTCCATTGACAATTTCACACACATATAAAGGGCATTGTGGCTGAAGACAATGAGTGCCCCTCCCTCAGAATCCAACAGAAAGGAGGAACACAGCCTCAAAGAACTCACCCTGACCCTGACTGATAGTTGACAGGCACAGGCTTGGGTAGAGCCTAGCAGGCAGCCACAGCCACTGTGATCACATGACCATTTCCACAGTCCCTTTCTATTTTCTGCCTCTTACATTCTTGTCACCTCCTCTCCCTAGATAATCCTGGAGCATTAGAGGAGGTGCGAGTGTCTGTCCTCTAAGGCCTGAGCACTCAAGCACCTTGAGCAGCAAAGGGTCTCTGGATTTTCTGTCAGTCATTGCAAAGAGAAGCGTCTCCCAGAAAGGCTTGCAGGAGTATCAGTCTACGGGTATAAAGAGAAATATTTAAAAGGCAGCTTGACACCATGACGGTTCAGTTAACAAATAATGGCGTGTTTCCCCCAAGAGCCTAAGGCCTCCAGTCATGGACTTTTTAAACCCAATTTTACTACCATGCATAAATCCCTCCTTTTGGAGCAGGTTTAAAATCCAACCCCTATTTCAGGGTGGAGGCAGGGCTGCACATAGTTATGTAACTTGAGTTGGTCTGGAATTCATTGTCTAAGCTCCCAGCAACCCCTTTGACCGGCCTTTCCATTGTTAAGACTATCGATGTGAGCTGCTACTTCCCCAATTATTAGTCAAAGAAATGCAATCCTAAATAATAAGTCCTTCACACAGTCTATTTGCCAAGACTCCTGAGTGTTCTGTGTTGATGGCGTTGTTGGACAACAGACATGCTCTCTGGTTGGAACAGGCTGATTCCGATTTTATTCAGACACAAGTGTGACTACAGACCCCAAATATTCCTAGGGACATTCGCTTTGTGCACTGCATCATGAGGAGTTCTGTTTACGAAAAGTGCGTCAAGAGGCAGACTCGCTACTATCCAAACACTTGCTATTTCTTGTGGGAAATTTTCAGTGGGAAGCGACAAACAACAAACCCGTGTCGCAGCCATCAAGGAGGGTCTTCTGTGTGCATGTTCACACACACACTTACACAACACGATCTGTGCCAGGAAATCATCTACGTCATGGAACAATACGGTGAGTAGATAAATGGGAAGGAAAAAATGCTCAACAGCCCCCCCTGCAGGGACCCTGTTGTAACTACAGGAGCATGAAGCGGTAAATTGTTAAGCAGCTATAAACTCCGGGCGGGTGCACACGCCTCCTCTATACCCATCCAAATGCTTTGGATTCCCCAAATGAATATTATTTTTAATATGCCTTAACTAGCTCACTGAACCTCCATGTGGCTAACACACTCCCTTCCGATATTCCTGAATTAATACTTGCTAAATCTATATTTCATCTCTGCTATCCGAGACCCAATCTGGGAAGTAACCACTGGAGCCACTTCCCTGAATCTTACATGGCTGGATGCTTTCTCCCCCGTAGTTCTTAAGTCATACATCTCTGCTTCCAATTAAAGTGCTTCTGCATCTTCTTTTTCCCGTCGTCCCTTGCACGGGAAGTCTAAAAGTCCCATCTATGTCTCTCTGTCCAGCCATTGGCCGCCAGCAACTCTTTATTTCACCAACCAAAGCCAACTAGGGGCGGGACCTTCAGCCTGGTATGGCAGACATGCTGGTTCCCCGGTAATTAACTTCGTATTAATACAAATAAGCATAAGAACCAATCCCCAACAGGCACATGCATTTTCAAGCTTTTCGTGAACGTGTACACATATTTTTTAAAAAAAATCACTGTGGTAGTGAGAACACACTGAACAGTTCTGTCATGTGTGTTTAATTCACTAAAAACAATCTCTCTTTGAATAGTTGATACGTGCCCGATGGCAGATGAAGATGTTTGCAGCATAAGAATGAGCGATAAAGAGTCTAAAAGCAGGCAGAGGAGGTTCTAAAATGATGTAGTGGCCGTTCCAGAAAGGAGAGGCAGGCAGGGAGGGAAACAAAGCGGAAGTCTTTTAAAACTGTAGCTGGGGAAATCAGGCATTCTCAGGTCAGTCTGCAGCCACTCAAAAGCAGCTGGGACAGTCCACAACAACGGCTGAGGCTTCTCAAGGAAGCTACAATTATACGTTCTAACCTGAGAAGCTAGATCGCTAAAATAATGCAGAGTGAAAAAAAAAATCAATCCAAATTCCTAAAAGCACAAAGTCACAGATCTCATCATAAACGGAGACCTGCGAGAGAGCTGGGATGGGGGTAGGGTGTGTGTGTGTGGGTGTGGGCCTGCGTCCTCCTCCTATGCTGCTACCTGCAGGAGAAATTGGAGGCTGTGACTATGAGCGAGTGTGAGAAAGACTTCTGGCGTAGTGAAGCCAGTACACACAATTGGCAGGAGAAAATAAAGAATTTGGGAGTGTGACCCTAAAGAGTTTAACATTAGCAAATTTAGCCTCACGTCTCCCTGTAAAATATCCTGCCTTTTCCTGCCACAGAGGCAAGGGCCTGAGTTAAGTCAATAAGCATTTGTTAGACGTCCAGGCTTTTTTCTTTTCCATTATAAATTCCAAATGATAGCTTACCATTTAATATTCCTGTTCAGAATTGGTAATTTAAGGATTTAAGTGGAAATATTAGTGGAAAGGTTTTTTTTTTAAATCATTCGCTGAGACTCAAAAATAACACAAAATACTATCTTACGCGACCTTCTGTTTTCTGTACATTTGATGTCTGACTTTGGCTTACGGCGGTGGGCGGAGCTTGGCTGTATCCCTGCTTGCTTGGGGCTTTGGTTTCGGTAGTTGGTTTCAACAGAATTGGTAATGTCACCCTTTTCTCCAAATAAGAAGAGAAAAATTATTAGGGAGGCTATGAGTAATTACAGCAGACGGGGAGAGAAAAGATGTCAGACAGAAAGTTGGATGCAGGAAGTGAGAGAGGAGTTCAAATATGTTGAGAGGTTCGGACTGGGCTTCCGGCTTGTAAAGTCTCTTTATTTGTCCCTCTCAATCAGAGGACGGCTCTCAGGTTTTCACTGGCTTTCTTTCTTTTTCAACCCAATGTTACCTCCTGTCTAGAGGAGAAAAATGCTTTTTCCTACGTTCGATGAAAAACTAATTTTGAAATTGATCTTAATTTGCATTTTTCATTATTAGCCTGCCCTGTTCCTACCCAAGAACTGGCAGAAATCTTTCTGCAGAGTGATATAGCAGTCAGTACAATTACAGTCTGAATTAATAGCTCTCTGCTCCGGTAGCTTCCAGAATCATGACTGATTATTCCCTTGTTAATATACCTCTCTCTTTGTTCCTTGTTTATTTATTTTTGCATGAGCTCACAAATACCTTTCCTATTTAGAAGTTCACCTGACCCAGGCTCTGCTCCCCCACAGTCTCCACCCCCCACTGAGGTCATACCTCACGGCCTTGCAGTCTAGACTCACTGTTGAGGTGTTCATTGTCACGTACAACGTCTTAGACAATCAGCAGCTTGCATGTAGCTGCAGGCCCAGGAGGTTTTGCGAGGGAGATGGTGACGCACATGTCCGTGTTTTGTTCAGTGGACAGAACTGACCCCACGGGTTGAAAGATAGTTTACTCCTTTCCAAATGTTTCCAGTGAGAGAGAGAAAGAATAACCTGGCAGAAGCCAGGCCTTACCTCCCATTTCACCCATGAGCCAACAACAGAGGGACTTCTGTTAGTAAATTCGGATTCTTTTGTTCTCTGGGTAACCATTCCCTCTGTTAGGAAGTTATTTCCATTTTCTAATTTTTGTCTTATTATATAGTTTTCTGCTTCTCTGAAAAGTAGTTTTCAAGGGATTTTAGAAGATAATTGTAGGGAATGCAGAGATGAGTCAGAAGTTATAAGCACTCGTTGCTCTTCCGGCGGACTCTAATTCAGTTTCCAACACTCATGTCAGACAGCTAAAAACCACTTGTAACTTCAGTTCCAGGGGATCTGATGCTCTCTTCCAGCTTCTGTGGGCACCTGCACGCACACACACACACACGGGGGTGGGGCATGGTTCAGGGAGATAAGCAAGTGGGGAGGAAGAGAGAAGGAGGGAGAAGGAAGAAGGAAAGGAAAAGATAGACAGACAGACACAGACAGACAGCCTAATGGAGCATTGTTGATGGACTCTACAGGAAAATGTGCAGGAGGGTGAGGTATAGGACTCTGAGTGAAGTTTCCACAGTACCCAGTTCTGCAAGCTCTCCATGCTAATGAATCAGCTTGTCCCCGAACTTGAGGCTCCTCTGAATCGATGTTTGGGAAGCTGTCAGTAGAAACTGAGCAAGGACAAGCAGAGAAGTAAACTCCACCGGGAGGAAGTATCCAGAAAGGAGCTGGCAGTTTTATTTCTGTATGATAAAACCAGATATCTGCAAAGTGAAGATGGAGACCAGAGATTCAACAGGAAAGCCAGGTAGGAGAGCATTTGGACAAGAGGACTGAGAAGAGTTTGCAGCAACAGAGCAGGTGAAACAGGTGAAACCGGGAGTGTGAACACAAGAGAGCACAGGCCTAGGAGTGGATCCCACATAGCCCTGGGCTCCTCTAGAGCCATGAGGAAGCAAGCGGACAAAGAGGTAACTAAGGAAAGTGACTCTGACACAGAAAGGAGAGAAGAGGTTGAAGGAACACACTCAGAGGTTATCAGGGTCGTGGTGCTTCTGACACTGCGAGAGATCTCTTAGGAGCTTAAATCCAAGTCAGAGGGTCAAGGCGCAGCTCTATGCCGAGGATAAGAGTTCATCTGCCTCAAGAGCTGTGAGTAGATGGCGTCACAGTCTACAGAGGAGGGCAGAGAGGAGAATGCACAGGGCGAGAAAGGAATCTTGGAGGAAAACCAGAGAGTAAAAGAACCCAATGTATAACAGAAACTAAGTCAGGGTGAAGACAGCAATGAACTGTGGACCGGAACGCTGTTCCCTCATAAGGAAAAATACGCGTATCAAGTGCCATTCGATAAATATTTTTAATTCTAGATATAAGTTGCAGCAACGGAAAGGCCATCAGTCAGCAGGAGACCATTGGAGGTGTTTGCTGGAAGTCAAGGAAGGAGAAGCTAGACCGAGGTGGGTTGCAAAGGGAAAAGCAGCAGCCTGGCATGGCGGCATAAGCCTTTAGTTCTAGTACTCGGGAGGCAGAGGCAGGCAGACTCTCTGTGAATTCCAGCCCAGCCTCGTCTACATAGCGAATTCCACAACAGTTGGAGCTATATAGCTAGACCCTGTGTCACATACCAACAACAAAACAAAAAGAGAAGAAATAAAAGGAGAAAGGAAAAGAAAAGAAAGATGGAGGAGACATCAAGGTGGGCGGCGTCCGCTAGCTGGTGAGAGCAAGGTGGGCGGTGTCAACTAGCTGGTGAGCTCAGTGGATCAAGGTGGGCGGAGTCCGCTAGCTGGTGAGCCATGAGTTGGCTTGACTGTTTCTCTGCTCTTCGTCTTCTCTCTCCTCATTCCTGTTGTTCCTCTTCTCCATCTCCTTCTCTCTCCCCATCTATCCCTCCTCTTCTGCCGGTCTCTCTAATTCTAGAAATTAATCGTTTTAGACTAAAGAAAGGAGGGAGGGCCTTGGTAGGGCCGTCTGATTCGGCACGTCACCAGCTTCTGCTTTGAGGGCTGGCTCTTTCCAATACGGTTTCCCAGGAGCACGATTATGCCCTTCCACACTGAGCTATAAAGGAACTTGGTTTTGCCGAGTGATTTTCAATTTTGGTCTTCTCTGGGTTTGCAGAGAGCATGTTTTTACATCATGCCATTCTGTGTAGGCGGGGTCGAGTCCTGCTGTAGGGCATCGCCACAGGGCGTAATGCCACTTAATGGCATTTGTATGACTTTCTCTTTGTGAGGCTCATTTGATAGCTCGAGCAACACCAATGTCAAAAGCCAGCCAGTGGTTCTTACTCTGTTCAATGTTGAATGTGTTCTGGTGTTGGATAATCCTATGATAGTTATCTGCTCACAAGCCCATGCCCTCTCCTCACTCCTCTTCTTACAGATAGAACTATAGCACATATGAAACACGCAATCCAGACAGCTCCTGGGAAAATACAATCTCTTCCAAGTGTCACACTGGTGGTCCTCTTTGCTCTGAAGATCGTTTCCCTCTGTACTGTCCCTTTAAGTGGGAGTCTGATGTGCGTTGTGTGATAAGTCCTGCCAACTTTCCCAGGCCCTTTCTACACTGTTTTAGTTGATCACATGTATTTTTGAGCCCAACCAAAACCTAACCATTCCAACACCCATCTTTTAAAAATAGATGTAAAACCTTGAACGCAGGCCTAGGAAGATGGCTCAGCTAGCAAAACCCTTGCTGTGCAAGCATGAGGATCTGGATTCAGAACCCTAGTGGCTAAATAAAAAGCTAGACTATGGCAGAATTCATTTCCCATCCCAGAGCTTGGGAGACACAGAGAGGAGGATCCCTGGGTCTTTCTGGTCATCGAGTCAAACCAATTGGTGAATTCTAGGTTCTAGTGAGAGACTGTCTCAAAGTACAGATGGAGAATGACCAAGCACATAATGTTAGCCTCTGTCCTATACACCAGGGCATGTGACCTGTACACACACACACACACACACACACCACTAAAATAGATTAATCCCGGGATGAGGAACACAGACTCTCGATATATGCATCTGCCATAAGCAGACTGTATTTCCTAAACAGCTGAGAAAATGAGACACTCATACATGAATTACATAAAAGAAAGCGTTTAGCTGTGGGGTGTAAAGGCATCTAAACGTTGGAAGGAACAGAAAACTGAGATGAGGAATAGAAACACTTAAAAGCAATTTCTGGAGAATGCAGATTTGTAATAGATTTTTAAGATAATAAGGATTCTAGTTCCCGGGCTGTGAACTTGTTCTCCACAAGCCAAATCGAGTCTGCTTGTGTTCTGTACACTGGCAAGGTGATTTTAGAGACCCCGAAGCTGGCACCTGGATTGCTTACTTTTCCTGTTGCTGGGACAGGTACCCCGCCAATGCAGCTTGAGGAAGGGAGGTTTGTCTGGGCTGCTGTCTAAGTGCATAGTCAATCAGGATGAGGGGGACCTGAAAGCTGGAGCTGGAGGAGGCTGGCAGCTCGCCAGCCTTTTCCTGCCTTGTCGATGCCTCATTGCTTCCTGACATCGGCCACTTGCTTATGCGGTTTGTCAAGAAAGAAACCAGCAGCCATATGGGTCTTCTGTATTTTGTACATTAGGCTGTCTTTTTTGTTGTTGTTGTTGTTGCTTCGGTATATTCAATTTACTAAATTGTCACAGATGGTTTTTATGTTACAACGCTAATGGGAAAGTGGGGAAGGGTGTCTGTCTTCTTTTAAGTCTGGTGGAAGAGGAAACATTTTTCCTCCCACGTGCCCAAGTTTCAGTTACCATTGTTGGAAAAGGCTGACTGGCAAGGGCAGGTCTGGCACCGATTTAAAGTCCAGTGGAAGGGGAACAGACCGTAGTTGACGTGTTGAAGAGGTCAGTGTGTATTTTGCCTTGAAAAGGCTCAAGACCCTGGGAAGTGGGAAGGCTTGTGAAGACCAACATAGAGTGCAGCACCTCTTCCAGGAGCTTCCCGTCTACCTGAGCACCTTAAATCATCTGGACATGCTGACAGCACACCAGCACGCTCTTTGATGTTTGTGTTTGTGGAAATGTGTTCTGGGTTCTCTTGGGTTCTGCGTTAGGTAGCTTTTGTGGGAAGTACACTTCATGTTGAACACAGAGAGAGAGGGTCTGTGCAGTCTGTGTGCTGTGACACATATGTGGGTTAGAGTGCTCCGGTCTGGGAAGTCTGCATGCTATGACACATATGTGGGTTAGAGTGCTCTGGTCTGGGAAGTCTGCATGCTCTGACACATATGTGGGTCAGAGGGCTCTGGTCTGGGAAGTCTGCATGCTATGACACATATGTAGGTTAGAGGGCTCTGGTCTGGGAAGTCTGCAGGCTATGACACATATGTAGGTTAGAGGGCTCTGGTCTGGGAAGTCTGCAGGCTATGACACATATGTGGGTTAGAGGGCTCTGGTCTGGAAAGTCTGCATGCTCTGACACATATGTGGGTCAGAGGGCTCTGGTCTGGGAAGTCTGCATGCTATGACACATATGTGGGTTAGAGGGCTCTGGTCTGTGGGATCATTGCATGCTATGACACATATGTAGATCAGAGTGCTCTGGTCTGGGAAGTCTGCATATTGTGACACATATTTGGGTTAGAGGGCTCTGGTGTGGGAAGTCTGCATGCTGTGACACATATGTGGGTTAGAGGGCTCTGGTCTGTGGGATCACTGCATGCTTTGATACATACATGTGGGATGAGTGCACCTGGGAAACACAGCAGAACAAAGAAATGTTCATCCTGAGTCCTGTACCTTGTGAGAATTGAACCTCTTCCTGTGAAGGTGGGCCCCAAAGGCTCTCTAGATCATGCTTTCTAACCCTGGGCTTCAGTGACATTTGCTAGATCTGAGTGAACTACGCTGTGTCCTTTGAAATTTTCTTCTATTGACAGTTTAAACTTGATAAAGGGCAGGAAACCCCCAAGTCTGATTTTGCTCCCGACTTTCATAAGGATCACATCTCAGGATTTGAACAGCTGTTGAGTGAAAGTTTTGGAGCATACAGAAAAGCACACCCTGAGGAGGCTCATCACCACCACACCACAGCTTCCCGGCTTCTCTCTGTGTATGTAGTTTCTTCTCACATGGACGCAGTACAGTCAGCAGTTAGCATCTGGCTCCCCTAGATGCTGTTCGTGTTTGTAATGTGTCTGTGTGCCTGTGTGTGCATGCATGTGTGGAAGTCAGGATCACCCTTGGGTATTGTTCTTCAAGAGCCCTCAACTTTGTGTTTCGATAACCTCGGGATCTCTCCCTGGGACCTGGAAGGCTGGCATGATAGTAATCCCCACTTACAAAGCTACTCCTTCTTAAAGGGGGAGCAAAAATATCCATAGGGGAGGGGATAGGGAGGCAAAATTCAGAGCAGAGACTGAAGGAACGGCCATTCGGAGCCTGCCCCACATGTGGCCCATACATAAACAGTCACCAAAACTAGATAAGATGGATGAAGCTAAGAAGTGCAGGCTGACAGGAACCGGATATAGATCTCTCCTGAGAGACACAGCCAGAGCATGTCAAATACAGAGGCAAATGCTAGCAGCAAACCACTGAACTGAGAACGGGACCCCCATTGGAGGAATTAGAGAAAGGACTGAAAGAGCTGAAGGGGCTTACAACCCCATAAGAACAATAATGCCAACCAACCAGAGCTCCCAGGGATTAAACCACTACCCAAAGACTACACATGGACTGACTCTGGGCTCCAACTGCATATGCAGCACAGGATGGCCTTGCTGGGCACCAGTGGAAGGGGAAGTCCTTGGTCCTGCCGAGGTTGGACCACCAGTGTAGGGGAATGTCAGGGGGTCTGTAAGGGGGATGGGTGGGGAGGGGAACACCCTTATAGAAGGGGAGGGGGAGGGGCTACAGGGGGCTGATGGACTGGAAACCGGGAAAGAGAATAACATTTGAAATGTAAATAAGAAATACCCAATTTTTTAAAAAATGAAAAAAGAAAAAGCCTCTTGTGGCCTCCCTGGCTATGAATATATATATATATATATGTGTGTGTGTGTGTGTGTCTTCGGAATCAAACTCTCCTCTTGAACCTTAGGAAACATTTAGCCCTAACTCACTAAGTTATCTCCCCAGTCCATAAATACTGATTTTAAGGCTTTTGAATAAGGACCAAGTTTTATAATGACAGTATGCATTTAAACAAAGAACTTGTGTGTTTTCTTTTTTTCTACTTTAGTTGTAGCTTTCCTAGTTGTTTTTGTAATTGGCTAACCTCCAAGTAATTGGCTCATCTGATCTACAGGGGAAGATGGACATGTAATTAAATGGGGAAAATCCGTGTAAAAGAAATCTTTGCAAACGATTGGGAAACTCTAAGATATCATCAAGTACTTTTTCAACAGAATTAACCTTCCCAAAGACACATACATTTCTGCCAGATTCTTGCCAGAGGCATAACAGAACTCTCTGCCCTACTCAGCCCCTGGGATTGGCCCAGCACACTGTAGACAGACAGGAGGACAAAACACTCTAGCCCGTCTTCACCTACTCAATGGGTCTTCAGCAGCCACAAAGCACAGACCTAGATTGTACAGAGAATACTTGATTTTTGGCAGTTCAATACCCACCCACAAATCACTGACTGTGGATAGCTCACTGTCTGAGAAGTGATTTAGGTGAAACCGACCCCCTGTGTTCATTTCTTCCCAATACAGACAACCTGGGCCACAGACTGGCAGGTGTGGCTTGAACTAACAGTGTCCAGTTCTTTGCAGTTGTACAAACGTATTTCCGGTGAAGATGGTATTTATTGCATTTGCATCTAAGGAGCTAGCAAGTCTTTCTCTGGTTGCAGCACCACGGACACTTGTAAACCCTTGCAAGTTTTGTTTCAAGTGGACGAAAGGTTGGGGATAACTCAATATTTCTTTCCCTCTCCTCCCAAATGTGTTGAGTCAGCCAGCGCAGCGTAAGAGCGTAAGAGCACGTGGTGGCCATGTTGCTGAGTGCCGTAAGCGCAGTAGGTAGGTTAAAGAGCAGGTTGTAACCACAGCTGTGCGCTCCCTTTGCTGTACACATTCAGGTCAGACATTAATATGGCTTTACCAGATTCTCTCTGTAGTTTAATTTTCTTTGTAATTATTGCTTTTATTAATGGTGGTATAAAAATATCCCAAAGACAGAAAACAAATTGCAGCTCCATATAACATTAGCATTCGGAAGTTCTCCACTAGTTTGCCTCCAGGTCGAAGCTGAAAGTTGAAATCATTTCAGATAAAACGCACAGAACAGGGAGACATTTACATTTTCTTAACCAAACACAGAGAGCATTTATATCCACACAGGGTTTGTTCTCATCACCTCGGGCCCGAGCTTGTAACAAGCTAGGAATGAGGACGTGTGTGTTCACAGTGGCTCTGTGGCTCTCAGAAGGGGCCTCCCTGGAGATGCCAGCCAGCATCACCACCGGGCTGCTCCTAACGGCTCCCTGGAGAACTGGCAGAATCCTGGATACACTAGGAGGGAACAGCGAAGGAAGGCATCCCAGCCCTACCCAGGGACCACCATGAACTTCACAGCAAGGCAAAGGGGGTCGGGAATCCATCTCCTAAGTGTTAAATTTGCAAAGATGTTTTCATTTCGTGTTTACTATCCCACCTATTAGTGTGCATTTGCTTCTGACACTTCATTCATTTTACAACCTGATAGCAAACAGGTTCCATTTAACGGCCATTTCTTAGCCAAGGTGTTGAAATGTTTGAAATGTTTGCTTCTTAAACAAGACAGCGCTCTCGCTCTCTCTCTCTCTCTCTCTCTCTCTCTCTCTCTCTCTCTCTCTCTCTCTCTCTTTCTCCTTCTTAAATCCCATATCTGTTCAGAAGGCAGCACACATATATTTCCTGAAACTGGGCTTTAGAAACATAGCACATTCATCCTTGACCCTGATAGATTATGCTTTGATTTTACTCAGAGCCTTACATCATTCTCACGCCTGCCTAGATTCAGGGTTCTTTGAACCAAGTGAAATCACCGGGAGTCTCTTACGGACCGGCTGTGCAGCTGTGCGTGGTTTGAGCAGCTTTTTGTAGCTGCTCAGAGGAAGGAAATGTGACCCATTTGTAAAAAAAAAAAAAACTGAAGTTCCACAAATGAGTCAGTCCGCTCCTTATTCTCACAGGGTTATCATTTCAGTTAGTTAAAAAAATCAAGAAGCATCAATTCTCTTAAAAATTAGAAGTATAATCCTGTATAAAGCATGTCTATCCAAACTCTGGTAATGCTTTCCTACTTGGAAAGTCATGGTGGGTGGAGAGTGCAGTTGGGAACTGATATTTGAATAACTCACCTTCCAAAATGATATGGTATTTGGATGATTATGGTATCACAAAGTTCAGAGAAAGGTGCTATGGTAAGTATTAACAATGAGATGATTTAAATAGTGTTTGTCTATTTTAATTCTCACTTTCCATGTGTGTCTGTGTGGAGGTATTTGCACATGGGTGCAGTGCCCACAGAGGCCAGAAGAGGGCGTTGGATCACCTGGAGCTAGAGTTACAGGAGACTGAGCTGCCTAAAGCATGTGTTGTCAGTGGACTCCCATCCTTTGGAAGAGCAGCGAGGGTTCATAGTCACTGAGGTGTCAGCCCAGCCTGCTCTCGTCTTACATGAAAAGCATAGAGAATAGTTAAGAAACATAAGACATGATTATTACATAGTATCCTAAAACATGCAAAATTATTAAACACAGTGAGATGGTTAATAGCTGATTTCAAAATTAATAAAACCTTTATAGGTTTTTATTTTCTTCCTTAAGGTTACAACTCCAGCACTTAATTTACTTTAAAAATGTATTATCTGAACAACTACTTAAAAACATTATCATGCAGATTCAACCCTTAATGGTTACGATTAACAATGCTGATTTTAATTAAAAAGTATGTCCCTGGTAAACTTTCATTAGCCTTTTAAAAAGAAAAGAAGCCTTTGTTTCCACTACTTCCAAAGTTCTGGTAATCGCTCACGCAAATGAAAAAGTAATGTATGTTTTCCATACATGCATAAATTGTTCCACAAACATCTGGTAACGAAGCTTTGAAAGCTGCAAGATTCCAGCCGAGCCCAGGTGTTCGATGCAGCCACTCTAGAAGTCAGCCATCGCCCGCAGTCATTTGTTGTAACTTGTATTGGCATTTTTATGGTCGGGATGAGGGGCAGGGTGATGACATCATGCGCTGGTGTTATGAAGGTGCTGTGATTTCACTGTGAAAATCCCATCAATGAGTGATTGTTGCCGAAACCGACTTCATTGGTGGCCGACGCGTTTTGCCAAGCGAAACATCTGGGCACAAAGTTAGCAGTGGCACACCTTGTAAATAACTTAATTGAAATTAATTGCCAGAAGTTTGCAGCATGCATAGGCAGTCATGAGCACTATTTCTTATTCTACTGAGGAGGGTTAGGCTGAAAGATCTGCGTTCGTAGGTTCTATCGAAACACCCATGGAGCGAAGCAGAGGTTGTAGAAGACGGGTTGCAATGGCAGCGCCCTTCAGAAATCAACACTTCTCCTTCACCGTGGGGGAGAACCCCGTATCTTTTAAGCCTCTCTCCCTGAAAGATGTTTTCTTCAGAGAAATATTTTTAAGACTTACAAAGCAATTTTAAAAGTATGACATTTAAATATTAGGTAGAGATCTACGTTTCCGGAGACAATTGTATCGTTTTGCCCATATTATCAATATAGAAGGTAATAGTAATACTGATAAAAATGTGAAATCACCACATATTCCAGACCCACGTTTTGAAGCGTTTAAGAGTCTGTATTTTTAAGAAACTAGATTAGTCATGAAATACGCACCTTATTTTCTGAAGTTCATATTCTAATGTCTAGGATGATTTTTACAGTCCCCTGTGCCTCATAAATCTGGGGGAAAGTAATTTAAAACTTACAGAAGGGATACAGCAATCAATACAAATAAGTTGACGCCCATCCAACACAGCCTTGTGGAACTTTGAGGGGCGGTTCAATATGTGGTAGGGCCAGTTACTGCCTTCTTTCTCTCTTAGCTCTCACTACTTTTCAACTTTCCTTTTCTTTATTTTTAGAAAAAGCTATGCAAATGTAAACGTATTTTAAAACTTCGGCGTGATATTATAAAAATTTCCCTCTTTATCTTCCTTGGATTTCGTGCTTTCATATTTGCTTCTATAATGAATTCCGTCTGAGGTCTCTATGTAAATTAGGACTTAGATAATAAACATCCTGGTTGAGCTGTTACCCTCCCCCCCATTTAAATGAGGGGGTCTAAGAAGCCTGTTCTTCCTAGCGGGGAAGGATGTTTTTTCTTGATCCTTTTCTCCCCGCTAGCTCACTGCAGGAAGATAACTCTTTTATTCTGGTTCATTTTCAACAGCAGTCCCCGAAATTCACAAGTGGGCTTTTTGGTATAACAGAGGACACAGCTCTTCCAGAGGGGGGTGAGAGGTGAGGATGATTTGTCTTCCTTTGCTCAAAAAGCAACAAAAATGCATTTCTAGATTTGTCCCTAGAAGTCGTGCCGGTGCTCCCCCAGCATGCATTTTGTCCTGGTATAGTGAGGCATAGGATATAGAAGGGGAGAATGGATTCCATTTAGCCCTTGCCTTTTTTAGGAACACACAGAAAATGTGGGCAAAGAACATCTTTAACATATGGTTGTAATCTTAACATTGTCTCCCCATGAGTTCCCCTGAGGATAATATTTTAATGGTATCAGATCAGATTAAACACAGTGGAGACCAGAGGAAACAGTGGGGTAGGTGGAGGGGTGGGCCAGAACCATATGAAATCAATGACAGTTACTTTGTAATCAGGTTTCCATTTAACTGCTTTTTAGTACCAATGAAATGTATTTATAACAAGAATATGTACTCGCTTGGGGTTCTACAGAGAAGAATATGATTTTATAATATATCCCAACTCTTACAGATCTCAACATTAATAAAATCAGCCAAGCCTGTTAAAGCTGAATTAAAGCTGTAAAGGATCCCAGAAAAGCCAGGTGAGGGCTTTGCTCATGGATCAGAGAACTGACAGGCAATTCTGGAAGGTTGTGTGGAGACTGCCCCCCAAGCAGTTCAGAAATGACAAACTGGATGAGGTTCAACTGCCGGAAATGGCACGTTCCAAGGCGTCTCTCAAAAGAAAGCAACACACAGTTTCAACTCGTGGCTTGTTTGCATTTACTCTGCTAGGGATTGAACTCAGGACCACATACGTGCCCCTCAAGTGCTGTACCACTGAGCTGTATCCTTAGATAATCCAGGTTACAATGTAGCACTTTTCCTTGCTGATCTTCTCACCATGCAGCGAATGTTGAACAGTTCTAGTGACTTGGTGATGGTCATGTGAAGACTGAGGTATCAGGACATCAGTATGGCAGAATCTGAGGAATGTTTCTTAGTTACTTTGACTCTGACACAAGGATGCAGGTGGTGCAGGTTAACTTGAACTCTTCATCCTCCTACCTTAGTCTACTAAGAGCCAGGATTGCAGGTCCTCACCACCTTGCTAATTTAGAAGCTCTTTTAAGACTCTAACCCCTCTACCAGGATCTAGGGCTACAAAGGAGAATGGTTACTGCCTTACCCCAATTAATTAATTACATGGAAACTTCTGGAACACTGGGGGTTTGGGGAAGTTAGAAAAGGCTGGGAAAGATATATATATTTTAAACAGGTAATTCTCATGATAATAATTGTGAATTATGCCCAGAACATTTCATTTGTATTAGGTACATTTTCTTTTACATGATAATAAAGAACAAAACCCACCGGGGTCCTGTAAGGCTAATGTACTTTGTCTCTCTCATGTGTGCTGATTGCATGCATTTATTCACTGTCAGAATTCGGTCAGTGATATGCAGGATTTATACAATTGGCTGGAATAATAATAAGACAAAACAAATAAATTGAAAAGCATCAGGGATATATTTAATATCTGTTTAAAGCATATATCTTTCCCAGCCCCTTCTAACTTCCAAACTCCCAATGTTCCAGAAGACTCCATGCACCCCTTCAACAATGCTCTGTGGATGGCTAATAGCTGTGCAGCCAAGTTCTTACGTCTTGTGACTCTCTGGCTATTTTTTCCTGTGAACATTTTCTCTTTCTCCTGATGTGGCTTCTGGGATCCCATACTCTCCTGGTTCTAATTATCAGACTACTTTTTCTCAGCCTCCTCAGCTAACTCTTCCTCTTTCAACCGCTTAAACGCTGGCACCTTCTCTGTTGTAGCCCCAACTTCTCCTCCCTCTATTCCTTCTTCCTGGAGAATTTGATGCAGATCTTTTCAGTCTGATCCACCGATGATTCCCAGATCCATGTCTCCATCTCCAAACTCAAGTTCCCATCCAGATTTTGAACTATCTACTTGGCATGTTTGCAGTTCCCTGAGAGATACCTCGAACTCTCTGCCAACATAAAATTATTTTTTTTTTGTACTCCTGAAGTCTGTTTTTTCTCTTTTGTGTCTTTTCTCTAGTGGTTGGAGTAAGAATGGCCCCATGGGCTGATATATTTGGATGCTTGAATGGAACTGTTTAGAAAGGATTAGGTGTGGTCTTGTAAAAGGAGACGTGTCATTGGGGGTGGGCTTTGGGGATCTCAAAAGCCAGGCTCAGTCTCACTCTGTCTCTGCCCCAACTTTTCAGATAAGATGTGTGCTCTCTGCTACTTCTCAATTTGCCTTCCTGTCACCATGCTCTCAGCTATGGTGGTCAGTCATAGACTAACACTATGAAACTGTAAGCAAGCAGCCAGTTAAATACTTTCTTTTATAAGTTGTCTTGGCCATGTCTCCTCACAGTAATAGAGGATTTCAGGAATCCATCCTTAATCCAGTTGTCCAACATAGGTAGATTTTTGTGATGTATTAGGAATGAAAATATAGTGCATTGTAGGCAAATGTTCTTCCTGGGGAGTTTTATCCTTAGCCCCTTAGTGGTTAGATATTTCTAACCACTCTTCTGTTCTGCCCTTTCTCTTCAACCCACATGCAAATAAAACACCATTTGCTCCTAGTAATAACTACTTCACAAGTCCTCAAATCAACCTCTCTCTCTCTCTCTCTCTCTCTCTCTCTCTCTCTCTCTCTCTCTCTCTCTCTCTCTTTCTCTCTCTCAACTCCAAGGATATAGATTTAGTTTGGACTTTGATGATCTTTTTCTTCCCTAAAATATTTTTATAGCTCCAATGTAAATCCCTCACCTAAGACTTGAGCCACCATCTTTCCTCTTTGTGTTCTGTTGCTGAAACCAAACTGATGCTATCCATGCAGGACACAGTGCCATCCCACGGCCATTTGAGTTGACTAAATAACTTGACACTACACAAAGGAAAAATTCTATTCTTCAAAATTTGAATCTTCTAATAAATCTAGTCATTAGCGTTTTCATATCATTAGCTTGACTCAGACACTGGGTCCTTTGGCTTACAAATGTATATGTTTTACACTAAGCAATAGAAGTATCTGTGTGGGTGGGTGGGTTTATAAAATGTATTAGATGGAGACCAGAGATAATTATCAATTGTTTCTGACTATCGAGAAATAATTAATTATTTTTATTGGATTTTTTATTTACATTTCAAATATTAATCCCTTTCCTGGTTTCCCAGACATAAGCCCCCTATCCCCTCCGCCTCCCCTTCTTCTATAAGGATGTTCCCTTCACCACCACCCCTCAATATTCCCCTACACTGGGGGGTCCAGACTTGGCAGGAGAAACAAGTAATTCTTATGTGATAAATATGAGTTCTTTAAGAACCCAAATCAGCTTTAAAACAAACAAACAAAAATGATCTTTTAAGAAGAGCACAACAGAAAGATTGGAAGCTTTGTCAATGCATTGTCTGAAGCAAAATCAACCAAGATCTCACAGCACAATGGAATTACAAAGCTCTTTCATAAATAGAATACAAGAAAACAAGCTAAATAAAAATGTAGTTTTTACAAATTGATAACATGCTATAAAATATTCTGAGACAAAGTAACTTAAAAAATAGCTTCATATATTGAGAAAATTTAACAGACTTCATCATGGTCATCTCCAGAAATAACGACTTGGGTTACATAATTGTTTCTTTGGCAGCCTTTGCTCCCTGTTGTGGGCTCCAAGCATAGGAGCTCCAGGCAGAGGAGAACCCAAGAGCTGCCTTCCGGTCCTAAGAAGATTCTGCTGTTGAGCTTTCCAGGGCTTTCCAGGAAGGGGGAATGTTGGCATCTGGAAGCCACCACAGACCAACCAAAGAGCAAACTGATACTCTCAGAGGAGTTCATGGGTAGCTGGGGAGACATGTTTTGGTGTTTCAGTGTTGCAGGCTGTGGTAGGTTGAATGAGAAGCCCCCCACCACCCACCTCCCGTAGACTCATCTATTTGAATGCTTAGTCATCAGGAAGTGGCACTACTTGAAAGGGATTAGGGGGTGTGGCCTTGTTGGAGGAAGTGTGCCACTGGGAGTAGGTTTTGGGCTGTTGAAGCCTCTCTTTCTGCTGCCTTCAGATTCAGATGTAGAACTTTCAGCTACTTCACCACCTCCATGTCTCCCAGTAATCTGCCATGATTCCTGCCGTGATGACTGTGGACTAAACCTCTGACACTGTAAGCAAGCCCAAATTAAATGCTTTCCTTTATAAGAGTTGCCATGGTCATGGTGTCTCTTCAGAGCAGTGGAACAAAGACTAAGTGACAAGCTCTTGGGTTGTAACTCCCTTCCTTTTGTTTGGTCTTCCAACAGCTACATAAGCTTATAATTATGGCAATAAATTCTTCATGCCCTGAGTGAGTTTCAATATCTTCTGTTCTCCTAGGAGATCCCTCATGGCTATGACACAGAAATTGTACTTAATAAGACTCAACATCCAACATTAAAAACAAAACCCTCAATACAAAAGGATATATACTTTTCAAACATGGCAGTATGATTTACAACTGGTTTCTACAATGTTTGATGGTGAAACCTTGCAGACACCCCATCAAAGGCCAGAAGTATGTTATCTCACACAATGCCCTTCTGTAATCTTTAGTCTATGGATAACAAGATACAATTATAAAACCAGAAGAGAAAACAACATCCAGCATCGTCATTCATTATTTCTTATTTTACTTTTAAAACCATAAATGAGTTAAAGATCAACTCATGGCTTTCCCCCAAGTTTAAAAAAACAACACTCTTAAGACATTTGCAACAGTAATACATGCTGTCTATTCGTTCGTGAAACTTAATGAATATGTATGGATGAAGAATCTGATAAAACGTAAACCGAAACATCTCTGAAGAGATGGAAAAGCACGCAGACATCTCGGAAAGTATGGAGACCTAACGTTGCTTTACGCATCGGATTAGTGTTTAAATAAAAGCATCGATGGTAATTTCTAAAGGTTGATAAAAACATTTGTGAAATGAATGCATGGGAAAGTCATGAGCAGCATTACATCATTCCACAGTTCCTCCTCTTTTTATTAAAGGGGAGGTGTCATTGGAGTGACTGTCTAATGTAAATTTGGGGTGGGGTGGATGGAAGCATCAAAATAAAACACAACATAGGCCAGAGGGATAATAAGGGGTGGGGGCTAGAGAGACAATGGATTATTGAGCCAATAATTGTACAGTTCAGAAGATTGTACAGTTTGTTAGGATAGTAACATCATTGATTAATTTACATTAAACATCACGTTTCCCTTGTTATCATGTGTGTACATTTCCCCAAGTGGGCTAGCCATTTGGCTTTGGCAAAAGAGTCCATCTGTCCCTGTAAGGTCCTAAGTCTGTCACACGTGGGTCTCAATGTGTTGGTCTTGGGAATCTTTGGGTCTGTGTGCTGCTTTCTTGTTTTCTATTGTAGAGATAAACCTGTAGAGTAATCATGACAGAGGAGCAGAACCCCAGCAGGAGGATGTCTGCACATGGTGAGTAGTGTGTGTTAAGCCTGTCATAGTTTGCTTGGGAACTCACTGTGATCTGTTGCTATGGTCCTAGAAACAGCAAGGGTGTTTGAGGAATTTAGTCCTGGAAGGCATCCTTTAAACGAGGAGTAACCTTTGCTGTATTAGGGAAAGTGGAGGGAAGAGTTGAGGATTTATCTGCCTTGGATGGCTGAGGAAGAAATACCATGTTAATTATGTATCTGGGATAGGCAGAAACAGCTTGTCTGTAAAAGGAAACCGGTGGTTAATTAAGGATTAAATAATGGTTATCAGTGTAGTTTGTTTGACCTGTAAGAGTAGATTAAATATGATTTTGGACCTTAAAAGAAATTTTGAACAAGTTGAAAATTTTTACAACAATTTTAGGTTAGAAGGCATGAGTGCTAAGGAGAAAAATAAATGTTTAAATAAAACAAGGAAATTTTGGGTTAAGGGTTTCAGGTGTGTCTCTTTGTTTTTGTTTTTGTGTTTTTGGCAGTGCTGGGGAACTAGAAGTCTGACCAACCCAACTATCACCCTGGCCTAGATTGAGGGCTTTGAGTGGTCCCGTCCCGTCTATGAACTGCTGAAGTTTGTGAAGGAGCCAGTCTTGCCAAACCAAAGCTGCAGGATCTCCATGATATGAACAACAACAGGATATCTGAGAGGAGTCCTGGTGAGGATCCAGGACTGATAGTCTTGCAGAAGCTAGAGGCCTCAAACCAAACCAATGACTCATTGCAATGAACATTTGCAAGTAAAGCTGTTTTGGCAAAAGGGTGTGCTGTGTAACATAGTTGGACACGCTGCAGCTTCCTCAGCAAGATATTTTTTGTGTTTTATTATTTTTATTATTTGTTTTCTTTGGCAGGAGGGGGTTGTAAGGGCAGAGGGTAGATATGGACCAATGGGGAGATAAGTGGGATTGGGGTTCACAATGTAAAATTCATTAAGAATCAATAAAAAGTTTTTAAAAATACACAAATCACTCAAAGCCCTGCTTTGATTTCTTACAAATCTATATCATGACCACTCGGATTGACTGTTTGGTGTGCCATTCATTCAATAAGTAGGAGTTTTCACCAGGAAGATGACAGTTGTTCCCACCTCAGAGGCAGAATGGAGTTTTGAAAACTCGATGTTAAAATGGCAATAGGACATAGCCATCAGGCAGGGTGTTGGGGTTTGGATGTAAGATGTCCCCTTGTGTTAAGTTAGTTGCTGTGACCCAAAGTGACTGATGGACTGAGTTTATTTTGACTGACAGTTGTAGAGGAAGAGTCCATATGGTGGGGGAGACAGTTGTAGAGGGAGAATCCTCAGGGTCGGGGAGACGGTTGTAGCAAGAGAGTCCTCATGGTGGGGGAGATATGACAGTAGCTGGGACAACAGCTGGAGCATGAAGCTACCACATCTTCTACCACAAGCATGAAGTAACGAGAGGAACTGGACGTAGGCTGAGGTTATAAACTCTTAAAGCCTATCGCCTGATGTACTTCCTTCTGAAAGGCCACACCTAACCCCCCCTCCCTCCTCACCCACAGCACCACTAATCAGGGACAATTTGCTCACGTGTCCAAGCCTATGAGGCCATCACCACCGCATCCCTGCAGGGCATATACTGGAATGCTTAGCCCTCAGCTAGGAATACAGCTTTGGGAGGTGTCAGAATTTTTGAGGTTTATAGACTTGTTCTTCTAGTCTGATTATCTAGATTGGAATCCACCAAGATATAGGAAGGTGTACCACAAACTCTTGTTACTGCGAACACAGCCCCAGGTAGCATCTGTTCTCTATTGTATCTTAAGAATCAGAATAAACTTCTCAATTTGTTTCAATCACATAGTCTGTTGGGAGTAATGAGCTAAGGAACTAATGCATATAATTAGTATGAAAAGAGGGCCACCACTGTGGCATCCTGACATAGAATTGGTGTGAGGAGAGGGTCTTCACTGTGGTATCCTGATGTAGAATTTGTATGAAAAGAAGATCGCCACTGTAGAATCCTGATGTAGAATTGGTGTGAGGAGAGGGTCTTCACTGTTTTATCCTGGCATAAAATTGGTGTGGGGAAAAGGTCACCACTGTGATATCCTGACACAGAATTGGTGTTGGAGACGGTCGCCACTGTGGTACCTTGATGCTGTGGTCTTTGGGCCTTTGCAACTGCTTTGTAAGAGGATTGTAGAAGAGTTTGGGGCCATGAGCTAAGAAGACTCAGAATGCTATAGACAGAGATTCATAGGCCACTGTGGCAGAAAGGCTGAAGACCAGAGTGCCAATAGAAATGGCTATAAAGGGGGGGCTGGGATTTAGCTCAGTGGTAGAGCCGCTTACCTAGGAAGCGCAAGGCCTGGGTTCGGTCCCCAGCTCCAAAAAAAAAAGAACCAAAAAAAAAAAAAAAAAAAAAAAAAGAAATGGCTATAAAGGCCAGATTCACCAGCTATGAGAGGGGATCACGGACTCACTGAGAACTGGGGTAGATGCCATTCATAACGTGACAGTGTTCTACCATGTACTCATATTTTGATAAGACTGGATGAAAAGGCAAGGCACTGGTTTTCTTAGTAGAGCAAAGTTCAATATAGCATACATAGCAGGCTGTGGCATAGTTACTACCATTCTCTTCGAGGTGAGAATTCTCATCAAAGAGGGTGGAAATTTTGAGAAAAAAAATCTGTAGTTTGTTGAGCAAAGGAGCTTGTTTGAAGTTGCAGATGAGGCAGGTAGAAGAGACAGCACGGCCGCAGCCTTTAGAGATGACACACATCATGGCAAAACCACACACCTTGTATGGAGATAACAGGAGCAGTGCCTTGGTGGCAAAAGTCCACACATTTAAGTTTCAGACTTAGCAATGCAAAGTAATCTGGAAATACTTTCTTTAAAAAGAGAGCGCTAGAACAAAAGAGAGCCTAAGCAGAGAATGCCACACAGAATGAACTGTCCTCCAACGAGGTCACCCAGGAAAGTGCTTTCTCCAGTTTTACCCATGTAGGTACTCAGTGGACAGTGCAGCTGAAGTACTTGGAGTACAGGCTGCATCTTGAGCTGGAAAGCAGAGTGTGTCATTGTGCACGTGGTGATTCTTGAAGACATGTACAATTGTAATACCATTGGGGCTTGCACCAAGGTTCAGAGAAGAGCTGATGAAACCAGGCAACAATATAACAGACCTAGCCATGCAGAGAAGAAGTTGGAGTGAGATGCTTTAAGATCAGAGTCTAACATTCAGTGGAGATCCCAGGATGTCGTGGGTACCAGGAACTAGTGTGTCAGCTGAGAAAAGCTGCAGTCTGAGAGAGGCCGCATGTGCTGTCTATTTCAGGGCTGCAGAGGCAGAACTCCTGAAACATATATACAACAAGATGCTGGATATGCAGCTGTTGGGTTTGGTGTTGGCCTTGTTGAGTTTGGTGTTGTGGTAGTCCAGTACTTCCTCATTACCCTCCAAACCCTTCCTTTTGGTATGGGTATATCTATTCTGTGCCATTTTATATTTGAAGTAAGTAGTTTATTTGTCATTTTACAGAGGCCTTAGGGATAAGACTTTGCCTGGATGGTTGGAAGATACTTTCTATTCTTGACCAATGATGGGAGTAATAAGACTATAGATGAACTCATGGTGAATTACAGAATAGCCATGAGGTGATGGCTGCCTCAATTGTATGATATAGCTTGAATATGAGATGTCCCCGGGCAGGTTCATGTGTTTTAATGCTTTGTCTACTGTGGTTGGTGCTGTTTTGGGAGGTCATGATCCTTAATGGACACTTTGCTACAGTAGTGGGGCTTGAGGACTATATACTACTTTAATGGTCTGGTTCTCTCTTCTTAACTCAATGAGGTATAATGAATTCTTCACCAATTTCCTGCTCCATGGACCCAGCCCCAGATGCCCATGGCTGTGAACCATAGTTTAACTCTCCTCCCTTAATCTGCTTCAGTCTCATAGTTTGTGACAGTAATGAGAAAGATACTAATATACAGGTCCGGTGCGGTCCTTTCTGAAATCTGTGACAATTG
The DNA here is from genome assembly GCF_011064425.1 of Rattus rattus. Lineage (NCBI taxonomy): Eukaryota > Metazoa > Chordata > Mammalia > Rodentia > Muridae > Rattus > Rattus rattus. The sequence continues at coordinate 5,111,691 of NC_046159.1, forward strand.
TATTAGTTTTTAAGAATCATACAAAACAAACAAACCAAAACCCAAACCAAAAAACCAAAAAACCAACATCCTGAAATCCACGTGAAAAGGCATAGAACAACAAACAGGCCTTGATCTTGAAAAAGAACAGTTGATTGTCTTGTTTTATTCTGCATTCAAAACAGCTCAAAGTTATGCTGATCAAACTTTGGCAATGTCCTAAAGCTTGCATCAAGACCCCTGGAAGAGAATAAAAAGGACACATAAAACCCTTGCACATGTGCACATGAAGGATCTCAGATCATTTGAGGGGGATAGCAGCCTTTCAACAAGCAGTGTTAAGAAAATGCACCTCACACACAACAGAATGAGACAGGAACTTCTCCTTTCCATTCACAACCAAACCCAGTGTGGACTTGAAAACTTGCCTACACCCTTGTGGGTAGTCCTTTCCTTGCTGTCCACAAATAGATGTTCAGAGCACACCTTGCCTTTAAAGATGACTTCCATCCCATAAGGGTCTGTTAACTAGAACAGTGGGTGGGTAGGGGTGATTATGGGACAATGTGATGGTCTCCTTTGCTAAGAGTTCATCTGATGAGGATGAATTCCTGAGGGACTCCTGTAGAACTTTAGCACACAAAAGGGATTAAGCAACATGAACTAGAGAAATTGTATAAAAGCTTTTCAATTCTAATTTGATTAGACATGCATCCAAGTATCACCTATAATTCCCATCAAAATGGGAGGTTATTTTTATCCTAAATAATTCTATAAGTATGGCAGGAGAGTGGAGAAGGCATGAACAAATGTAGAAGACATTCTTTGAGGTCTATAGAGAAAAATTCAAGTTATAGAGTCATGAAATATGAACAAGACCAATTTGAATCGGTAGATCTTTTGATCAAGAAAGCAAGGATCGTGAATTCAGCTATGTAGGTAGAATGTGCAGTTAAAGGCTTTTATTGAACAAAATCAAGTCTCTGATACAATGTTATTTTAATATGTGTAATATACAAAAGAACAGACGAAGTCAAGAAATGCTCAATCTGATGGATTGGAAATGTAGTCACAAAAAGATGTGTCTCGAGTGGAAAATTTGCTTCACAATTCAACCTCTGGATTCTGTAAACTGTCAACTCCGTTGAGGAAAGTCCAACAGTGCATGGGAAGGAGGAGTTTCCATCAGAGCCCCTGCAGCTAGTGCTAGGATATTTGAGAGCACTAGGGAGTCTGTGTTTCTTATTTCTTCAGTAAAGTTATTACTGTGTTCTATCATGTTTCCTGTTGAAAGGCAAGGGATACACTAGAGGAATGCTGCAATTCTCTCTTTTTTCTTTAAGCAGAAAATCAATTTGCTAAATTTAGAGTCATCTTAAAATTTTAATCAGTGTAAAGGATAGCAAATCTTCGTTTCCTTGGAATGATCAAACACTTTATAGGTTTTTGTGTTTATTTTGATGCTGTCATTGAAGTCTTTGATTTTTCATATTAGCATAGCTGGCCACTGTTGGTGACATGTTGCCCTGGCTGTTGTTGATTGTGGTCATACACTGGTGTCTAGGTATCTGAGTTTAGTGTGATTTTGGGTCTAGGTGCTGATATCGGAGTTTGTCTTTGTTGGATAGGTATTTTTTCCTTGTTTTCTGTTTCCTCTCTGGTTTTCTGACCTGTGTGACCTTTGGTTGAACAGGAGGTTCTCACCCAAGTTGAACTTTGGGTGGCTACTGTGCTCTCTTGTCAAACAAGGGGTTTCTGCTTGTGTTGGGGGCCAGAGTTCTGGTGGAAAAAACAAACTCAGAAATGGGAACTTAGACATATAATCACCCCAAACCCAAGGTGCCTAGATGCCAGGGTAAAAACATATTCAACTGTAGCCAAGGCAATATTTCATCCCTAGCTACCCTGCTAAAGCAAGCTTTGAAGATTCTAACAGCTGAAGCACACGCGCGCGTGTACACACACACACACACACACACACACACACACACACACAAACTTAAAACCAACTTTATGATGATAATAGAGGTCCTTAGAGAGGAAGCAAATAATTCCCTTTAAAATTTTGAAGAAAAGGCAACCAAAAAATTGGAGGCAATGGGAATGTAAGGAATCCATTACAGAAAGAAATACAAAAACAAACAAACAAACAAACCACAAATAGTTGATGGAAACAAAACTGCTAAAGGTCTGAAAATGGAATTAGAAGCAAGAAAGAAAACACAAATTGAGGAAATTCTAGAAATGAAAAATCTGGAACACTATGAATAGACCAAACCTAAGAATAATAATAGAAGAAGGAGAAGAATTACAGCTCTTAGGTCCAGAAAATATTTTTTAAAAAACCGTAGAAGAAAAACTTCCTAACCTAAAGTGAGAGATGCCTATAAAGGTATGAGAAAAACAGAAAACACTAAATAGGTTGGGCCAGAAAAGAAAGTGTTTTCACCATATAATAATCAAAACACTAAATATACAGAATAAAGAAAGAATATTAAAAGATGCAAGGGTAAAAGGCCAAAGTAATATACAAAGGCAGACCTATTAGAATTATACTTGACTTCTTATTGGAGACTATAAAATCCAGAAGGACATGGACAGATGTGGTGAAGACACTAATAGACCACAGTTGCCAGCTCAGACTACAATGCCCAGCAAAACTTTCAATCATTGTAGATAGAGTAAATAAGAGATTCCATTAAAATATTCACATTTAAACAGTATTTATAAATCCAGCTCTAGTAGGCAAACTCCAACCCAAGGATGTTAACTACACCCATGGAAATGCAAGAAATAATCTCACATCGCAAAATCAAAAGAAGGGACACACACACACACACACACACACACACACACACACACCACCACCACCACCACCACCACCAACAACAACAACAACAACAAAAGCGGAGTAACAGAAATGAGCAATTATTGGTCATTGTTATCTCTCAATATCAGTGGACTCAATTCTCCAATAAAAGAAACAGACATCAGAGTGGATGTGAAAGCAGGATCCATCCTTCTGCTACACGTAGTAAACACCCCTCAGCATCAAAGATAGACATTACCTCAGCATAAAGGGTTGAAAAGTGATTTTCCAAGTAAATGGCCCTAAGAAGCAAGATGGTATATATAGCAAGCCATTCTAATATCTAACAAAATAGACTTCAAATGAAAATTACTCAAAAGAGATGGAGGACATGTCATACTCATCAAAGATAAAATCCATCAAGATGATGTTTCAATTCTTATCATCCATGTTCCAAACACAAAGGCACCACATTTGCAAAAGAAACATGACTGAAGCTTAAATCATACATTGACCCTCACACATTGATAGTGAGAGACTTTCACTGTCAACAATGGACAGGTCATCCAGCCAAAGACTAAACGTATAAATACTGGACCTAGCAGATATTATAAACCAAAGGGACCTAACAAATATGTACCAAACATTTCACCTAAACACAAAAGAACATATCTTCTTCTTAGCACCACATGGAACTTTCTCCAAAACTTACCACATACTCAGTCACAAAGTGTGTATCAAGAGATATAAGAAAATTGAAATAACTCCCTACATCCTGTCCGAGCACTATAGATTAAACTGGATTTCAACAACAACATCAAAAACAACAGAAAGCCTACAAACTCATGGAAAATGAACAACTTTCTACTGAAAGACCCAGAATGACTACTAGGTTAGTACATAAATAAAGAAAGAAACAAAGGCTTTCTAGAATTCAGTGAAAATTAATTTACAGCCTATCCAAATGTATGGTACATGAATAAAGCAGTGCTAAGAGGAAACTGTGCTTTCATAAAGACGTTGGGAAAATCCTCACACTGGCCACTTAATAATAGCACACCTGAAAGAACCAAAAGAAGTAAACACACCCAAAGGGAGTAGATGCCAGGAAATAATCAAACTGGGGGCTGAAATCAGTAAGATAGAAACAAAGAGGTGTTGTGGTTAATATTATTCTGGGGTTTTGCTACACTACACTGTTGCCTTTAAATATCTATTGAGGATTTCTACCCCACTTCAGAACATATCGCTCCCCGATAAAAGACATAGAAAGCGTTCTATTTCTAATGAGCTTAAAAGTACTAGAGCTGAGCAGATATAAACCCTCTATGCTCTTTTGTCTACTTTCCTGTTGTGATCTCCAAGATATCACTTGCCATATCTCACCTGGGTTGCTTCTACTCCATCAGGCCAAACCTCATGATCATGCATTCATGATCCACCTATCCCATGGCAATTTCCTTCTTCTTCCCCTTGCTTTCCTTATGGTTTCCACCTCAGGTCTCAAGCCTAGGAACCTTTGTTCCACTTCCCTTTTTTCTACCCATTTCAGGCTGTAGGATCTTTACTAACCAATCATGGATAACGTGGGTGGCCAGGCTTACATAATAAAAGTTGATATATGTAAGAATCTCCTTGTGGAGTGGAAAGCAACCAAATCTTGGGGGTTAATATTTAGCATGTGAATATATTGCAGCCACAGGCCAATCCCCCTAGAAAGAATCAGTGAAAGTTGGTTCTTTGAGAAAATCAACAAGATAGACTAACTTAAAGGTAGAGAGAAGAATATCCAACTTGTCAAAATCAGAATGATAACATAACAACAGACACCAAAGAAATCTAAAGAATCATTAGGTTACAATTTAAAAACCTATACTCCATAAAATTGGAAAAATCTAAAAGTAATGGATAATCTTCTTAATAGATACCACTTAATAAAGTTAAATCAATATCAGGTACACAATTTAAATAGACACATAACTCCTAAAGGCCAGATGGTTTTAGTGCATAATTCTAGCAGACTTTCAAAGAAGAGCTAATGCCAATACTCCTCAAATGATTCCACAAAACAGAAACAGAAGAAACATTTCCAAATCCATTTTATGAGAGCATAGTCACCCTAATACCCAAATCACACAAAGATTCAACAAAGAAAGAGAATTACAGACCAATTTTCCTTATGAACATAGATGCAAAAAAATACTCAACAAAACACTCACATACAGAGTCTAAGAACACATCAAAAAGATCATCCACCAAGTAGAATTAATCCCACAGATACAGACAAAACTCAGCTAATGTAATCCACCATATAAGAGAACTGAAAGAAGAAAGCCATATGACCATCTCATTAGATGCCCAAAAACCTTTGACAAAACCCAACACTTCTTCATGAGAAAAGTCCTGGGGAAATAGGAATATAAGGATCATACCTAACAATGGTAAAGACAATTTGTAGCATGCCTATAGAGAGCATCAATTAAATAGAGAGAAACTCAACACAATTCCACAAAAATCTGGAACAAGACAAGGCTGTCCATTTTCTCCATATCTATTTAATATAGTACTTGAAGCTCTACCTGGGGCAAAAAAACAACTAAATGAGATCAAGTTGATACAATTGGAAAGAAAAGAATCGAAGTACTCATATACACAGATGATATGATAGTATACATATATGATCTCAAAAATTCTACCAGGGGACTCTGACACCTTCTATGTTAAATATTTTCAGTGAAGTGGCTGGATACAAAATTAACTAAAAACCAGTATGCCTCCTATATACATGTGACAAACAGAGTAAAGAAGAAATTAGGTGAACAACTTCCTTCATAACAGCCACAACAATATAAAGTATCTCAGGGTAAGTATAACTAGGCAAGTGAAAGAGCTGTATGACAAAAGCTTCAAGGACTTGAAGAATGAAATTGAAAACCGTATCATAAGATGTAAATATCTCCCTTGTAATAGATCAGGAGGGTAAACATGGTAAAAATGGCTATCCTACCAAAAGCAATCTACAGGGTCAATGCAACCTTCATCAAGAGTCCAACACAATTCTTTACAGATTTTGAAAGGACAATACTCTAATTCATATGGAAAAAAACAGAGGAAAAACCCAGGATAGCTAACACAACCCTGAACAATAATGGAGCTCCTGGAGGAATCACCAACTCTGATTTCACATTGTACTATGGAGCTATAGTAATAAAACATGCATGGTATAGCATAAAAGCAGACATGTTGATCCGTGAAGTTGAACTGAAGACCCAGACTTAAGACCTATGGACACCTGATTTTTTTTTTATTAAAAAATAACAACAAACAAACTGAAATACAAACACTGAAACAAAAGGCAGCATCTTCAACAAATGGTGCTGATTCAAGTAAATGCTATCGCTCTGCATAAAACCCAAGTCCAAGTGGACCAAAAACTTCAATGTAAACCCTAAACACTTAATCTGATAGAAGAGAAAGTGGGAAATAGCCTTGAGAACAGGAGACAACTTCCTGAACAGAACACCAATAGTGCAGGCAATCAAACCAACAGTTAATAAATGGGACCTAGTGAAACTGAAGAGCTTCTCTAAGACAGAGAACACTATCAATAAGAGAAAACAGCAGCCTGCAGACTGAAAAAGATTTTACCAACTCCACATCTGATAAAGGGCTAATATCTGAAATATATAAAGAACTCAAGAATTTAGACATCAACAAACCAAAAAAATGTAATTAAAAATGGGGTACAGATCTAAACAAAGAACTCTTAATAGGGGAATCTCAAACGACTGAGAAACACTTAAAGAAATGTTCAATATCCTCAGACATCAGGGAAAGAAAATTTGGAACTACTCTGGGATCCACTCCATCCTATATCTGTTAGAAAGAGTGAGTTCAAAAACTCAAGTGACAGCTCATGCTGGCGGGGATGTGGAGCAAGAAGAACACTCTTCCAATGCTGGTGGGAGTTCAAATTTGTAGAGACACTATGGGAATCTATATAACAGTTTCTCAAAAAGTTGGAAATCTACCTCAAGACCTAGAAGAAGACTCCATCCTACCACAAGGACACTTTGCTCTACTATGTTCATAATAGCCAGAAACTTGAAACAGCCTAGATGTTCCTCAACTAAAAAATGGATAAAGAAAACGTGGTACAGTTGTACAATGGAGTATTACTTAGCTGTTAAAAATGATGACCATGAAATTTGCAGTCAAAAGGATGGAACTAGAAAAAAAATCATCCTGAGTGAGATAACCTAGACTCAGAAAGCCAAACACAGTATGCAATCACTTACAAGTAGATATTCAATTTTAAGTAAATGATAATCATGTTACAATCCACAGACCCAGAGAGGCTAAGAAACAAATAGCACTCTATGGGGATGAATAGATCTCCCTGGGAAGAAGAAATAGAATAGACTTTGTTTGTGGATTGGGGAGGGGGCAGGTGAGAATAGGAATAGGAGGAACCAATCAGATTGGGGGGCTGGATGGAGAGAAAACATATGGGGAAAGAAGACTCAATTTGGAAGGAATTTAGGGGGTGATATGGAAACTGAGCAAGGTAGAAACTCCCTGGAATCTGAGGGTGACCCTGGCAAGGGCTCCTAGTAACAGAGGATATGGAGCCTGAACTGGCCATCTTCTGTTTCCAGGCAAGGTTTCCAGCCACAAAACCTTCCTCACATCTGTCCTGCCTGCAAGATGTGCTGGGGTAATGGTGGCTCAGAGCTTTTGGGGGTGGCCAAACAATGACTGGTCTAATCTGAAGCCTATGCCACAAGAGGGAACCCATGCCTGACACTGCCTGAATGATCAGGAACTGGAGGCTGGGTAGCCCAAAAACCTAGGATAGAACGAAAACACAACTTGGTGAGGCCTGCCCAGCATCCAGTGTTCCCAAGGAAAGAGAGCATGGGAGTATGGTATTAGCAATTGGGTTAGGTGCTAACAGCAGCCAACAGGGGGCCCTGCTAGTAGCACTGCTGACAGGGGTTAGCACTGCTGACAGAAGAAAACTTAATTATCTGGGGCTGGCAAGAATGCCTGGCAAGAAACTCTGAACTCTTTTTCAACTCTTACGAGACAGCGAGAAAGAAAAGGATTAAAAAGTCATGTGCATATACCACACACACATGCACACAGAGAGTTGGCCTGGTCTGGCTACCTGTTTCATCAATTTCACAAGTGCACATGCATACTTATATACATACACATAAACCTAACTATTATGTATATACATACATATAGACAGAAATACATATAGACATATATACATATTGTACATACAGGCAGATGTACACACACACACACAAACACACACACACACACACACACACACACACACACACACACATATATATACATTTGTTGGGTTGAGCAGAGATGAGACGGCCACACTTTATTTTTAATATTTTTCTCTCAGCCTTTTTATACCATCTTAGAGAAAAGTTCTATATAAAATTACCTCAGAGACGAAAAATTACACAAAAGGGGAGTTACATAGGATGCTAATAGTAAGTTCAAAGTAGTGTTTCATTCTATAAGCTCATTATAAGTTCAAAGCCATAGTTTCACACAGCCTTGCTTTATCAGAGAGCACACCTGTGGCTTCATCCTTGGACCTGACCTAAAATGAATGTTTTTACTTCCTCACAAATCTGTCCCAAGCCTATTTCTCTTCTTAGTGTAATTTATGAGAGTTCGTGGTATTCCTTATAATGCAGCCTTTATTTACTATTTTATGAGGATGGGGTACATTCTATTCTTGATTCTAACTTTATTACATCTTTCTGGCAAAACAACTAAAACCATCTCCTTAAACTTTCTTCCTAAAATTATTCGAATCAAATCAGAGATGCTATAAAGTCATTGATTTATCTAAGCAGCATTAATTCATGAAAGTTCATTTTCATGTTGATCTGCAGGAAATTTGCCCAATAGGGTGGTCTGATGCCCAGGAATAATTCAGCTGTGTAGTAGTGGCAGGAAAAGCATATTAGCAATGAGAAGCAATCCTGGGACAAAGTCTCTGAGGCTGTGCCTCTCCAGAGTGCACCCATTGCAGCCATGCAGAACAATGGGTCATCTCCAGGAAACTCAGTTGCTTGTCATATCCTTTCCTAGATGGCTTCTGTCAACAACTGGCAAAAACAAAAGAAGACAGCAACAATCAACGAAATGATTTCTAATAATATTCTGCTATACTCATAGATTAGTGCCTCATCCAGTCTTTATCAGAGAGGCTGCCTCTGGCAGATGATTGAAGTGCATGCTGAGACCCACAGTCAAACATTAGGCAGAAAGAGCTCCATTGGTCCCTCCCCTCTGAGCTTGAGGAGCCCCATGGAATTGTGGGAGTCAGAGGGAGGCATCCCTCAGAATCAACTCAGTAGGGCTATTGGGGGCTCACGGAGACTGAAGTTGCAGATCCTGAGTGGGCCTGAGTTAGGTCCTCTGCATATGTTATGGTTGTTGGCTTGGAGGTTTGGGGGAGCTCCTCAAGTGAGAGTAGGGGTGTCTCTGACTCTTCTGTCTGCTCTTGGGGCCCCCTTTCTCCTACTGGGTTAGCTTGCCTTCATGTTTGTGCCCTGTCTTATTATATCTTGTTGTGCCACGTTTGTGCGATATCCCCAAAGGCCTTCTCTTTTCAGAGGGAAGCAGGGAGAGTGGATCTGGGGGGTGACTTGGGAGGAGTAGAGGGAGGGGAAGCTGTGATAGAGATGTATGAGAGAAGAAGAATAAATAAAAACTAAAAAATGAAACAAAACTGAGATTTTTTTCCTGTAAGAATTGGCAAATCTCAATCTCTCTCTCTCTCTCTCTCTCTCTCTCTCTCTCTCTCTCTCTCTCTCTCTCCCCTGTGTGTCTCAAACTTGCTTTCATGGGCCCTGTGTCAATGGATGATGTCATACTCCTCCCACTTCAGCTCAAAACCTCAGACTATGTTTTGACTTCTTTCGATCTCTACTCCACCCACCACTACTTCGCTTCACCCAGACAGAATTCTACTTTTACAGAAGACCTTTCTTGTTTTCCTTTTCGGTCTTAGAGTCCGCGGAGATTTCCAAAGAGCCTTTCAATCGATTCCCTTTCAAATGGTGCCTCTTTCAACCATACTTCCCGCTGTTGGGTGGCATGGCTCTTTTTCTGCTTATATTTTGGAGGTTTTCTTTTCTCCATCTTCTATTTTTTTCTTTGATGTGCAAAATGAGTATGTCTGTCCGTATTAAGCACCATTGTGTGTGTTCATGCACTTGCATGCGTTTATTCAATCTGTCCTGGCGCCCCTTACCCGCCCCATCCCTTTGCTTTGCTTTGGCTCATCTTGTTACCCACTTTCTCTTTCACGTCACAGAGAGTCCGTCGTCCTCTCACTCTCCTGACTCCTGTAGACTTCTCTCCCTCTCACAGCTTCTATTTTCATTGTGCAAATATGCATATGTATGTGTTAATTTAAAGAAAAATTTTGCCCATGAAGAAAGCCAGTGTTTGTCTGGGTGTGTTTATGTGCTTATGTGCTTTGTAGTTCTTGGTTTTTGTCCTTTTGGCACAAGCTCAGATCATCTGAGAAGACGGACCTCAATAGAGAAAATGCCCCCAAAACATTGTCCTGTAGTAAAGTCTGTGGGGGTATACAAGCTGGTAGGCAGGACGCCCTATCCCACAATGGCCTCTAGTTCAGTTTCTGCCTCCAGGATTCTGCCCTGACTTTTCTTGATGACAGACCTGAGGATTCTAAATAAAACAAACGTTTCCTTCCCAGGTTGCTTTTGGGCCAGGTGTTTATCACAGCAATAGAAAGTGAACTTGAACAGCTTGCCTAGTTACTGTTCTCACTGTGATAAGACACCATAACCAAAGCAATACAAAGAAGAAAATGCCTGTTGGGAAGTTACAGTTTCAGAGAGCTAGAGTCCATGACATCATGGTGGGAGCATGGCAGCAGGTAGCAGGCAGGCAGCAGGCAGTAGGCAGGCAGCAGGCAGCAGGCAGTAGGCAGGCAGCAGGCAGCAGGCAGGCAGGCAGCAGGCAGGCAGGCAGCAGGCAGCAGCAGGCAGCAGGCAGGCAGCAGGTAGACAGCAGGTAGCAGGCAGGCAGCAGGCAGCAGGCAGCAGGCAGCAGGGCAGGCGGCAGGCAGCAGGCAGGCAGGCAGCAGTCAGACAGGCAGGCAGCAGGCAGCAGGCAGCAGGCAGTAGGCAGTAGGCAGGCAGGCAGCAGGCAGCAGGCAGGGCAGCAGGCAGGCAGGCAGCAGGCGGGCAGGCAGGCAGGCAGGCAGGCAGCAGGCAGGCAGCAGGCAGGGCAGGCAGGCAGGCGGCAGGCGGGCAGGCAGGCAGCAGGCGGGCAGGCAGCAGGGGCAGGCAGCAGCAGGCAGCAGTCAGGCAGGCAGGCAGGCAGGCAGGCAGCAGTCAGGCAGGCAGGCAGCAGGCAGCAGGCAGTAGGCAGTAGGCAGGGCAGCAGGCAGCAGGCAGTAGGCAGGCAGCAGGCAGCAGGCAGTAGGCAGGCAGCAGGCAGCAGGCAGCGGGGAGGCAGGAAGGCAGCAGGCAGCAGGCAGCAGGCAGTAGGCAGGCAGCAGGCAGCAGGCAGTAGGCAGGCAGCAGGCAGCAGGCAGCAGGCAGTAGGGCAGGCAGCAGGCAGCAGGCAGCAGGCAGCAGGCAGCAGGCAGCAGGCAGCAGGTATGGCACCGGAGTGGTAGCTGAGGACTTTTATCTTAATCCATAACACAAAGCAGAGTGAGAACTTCCTGGGAATGGCATGGGCTTCTGAGTTCTTTTTTTTTTTTTGTTCTTTTGGAGCTGGGGACCAAACCCAGGGCCTTGCGCTTGCTAGACAAGCGCTCTACCGCTGAGCTAAATCCCCAACCCTGCTTCTGAGTTCTTAAAGCCTGCCCCCAGTGACACATCCCCTTCAGCAAGGCCACACCTCATAATTCTTCCCAAACAGTTGCACCAACTGGACACTAAGCATTTAAATATATGAGCCAGTCGGACCATTCTGAATCAAAGCATCACACTGTTTTTGGGCTCTTCATTACCTAGTCCATCCACACAGCCTGAACAGACCAGGTTGATCATTCTGTGTGCATCGTTGTGGAGTGGACCCTTGATTCCCACACGGCCTGCTGTTGGTTCAGTGTCTGCAGCATAACTTGTGTTCAACAGTCAAAAATGTCCTCATCATCTGAGTCTTTGACATTTGACCTGAGTCCCATAATTCTTGCATGGCCCAAGACCTTGATTTGATTCTGCAAATGCTGTTTCCTTTGTCTGAGGGGGAGGGGCTTTCTTTACTCTCAGCATGTCCCTATGCCAATGGTTGTGGGTCACTGGTGGTCTCAGGATGTGGAGGAGCTGGGAAGCAGTGAATACAGTGAACATGAACTACCTGGGGGATTGTTTCCGAGGCCAGCTTGTTTATTGAAATAGCAGGGCTAGCTCATACAGCTGGAGTCAAGGGGAGGAAAGGAAAAAAGGACAAGGTAGGAAGTGCTGCCATGGGGGTAGGGCCTTCCAAGATTAACAGTAAAGGTAGATGAGCAAACTGCTCATCCCTTATCTGGCCTGGGACCCCACAGATGGTGTCGGCCTTGCCTGTAAGATCAGCTCAGATTTGAACCTTCGTCCAGCTTCGGAGTCTTCCTGGTACTTCTACACACCTCTCTTTTTATACAGTTCACTTTTCGTTCTTGCCGTAATTCCATGGCAGATTTCAGGCTGTGGGTGAGGAGGATTGATGGGTGTTTGAGCTTGTCATTTCTGTTTTCAGCCGCCGTTCTCTGTTCATCTATGCATAGAAACAGAAACACCTGAGTATTCAGGTGTGGGGCATGTGTCAGGAGACAGTTCAGGGGCTGGGGAGATGGCTCAGTAGGTTAAGCGCCCTTGCTATATAAACGTGAGGGCCTGAGTTTCGGATCCCCGGAACTCACATAAGAAGACAGACCAGACTGTGTGCATCTGTAATCCCAATGGTGTGGAAGGCAGAGACTGTCGTGGTTTTCTGGCTGCCAGCCTAGCCCCAGGTTCGGTAAGAGATGCTGACTCAAGGAACTGAGTTGAATATTGATAGAGCAGGTCTGATGTCCTCCTCTACCCTACATGCACACACCTGCACGTCTGTTGCACACGCACACGCACACACACACACACACACACACACACACACACACACATATATACACTCGAGCATAGGGCAGGATGCAATTTGCCAACCTTTTCATAATATTCTACACTTTTAACATTAAAAGGGAAAAATCTGCCTAGTGACCCCAAAATGACTGCCGTGAACTTGAAAGTTTATGACATGAAATTACTTACACTCTCGTCATGGGATACTCCTGAGGTGACTGGTGGACACAAACACAGTAACTTCCCAGGCTGTCATCTTGGATGCTCGCTGGCTTTTACATGTGAATTTTAGTTGTAACAGTCTTATTTACAGGGTACAGTACTCTAAGTGATATTAACGTAACTGTTAGGCCAGCTCTCTTACCTTGCTTTTCCCATCCGACCAGCATGGGGACTACACTACTGTACAGAGCTGTCACAGAATCCCAGGGGACTCCAGAGAGGAAGCTCAGACCTGAGTGGACTGTGCATTCTCTGTGCCCAGGACGGCAGCCGGTGCCAAACTGTGATGTCACATCTGGTGATGTGATCACTTCTCTCAATTGTGTGCTCTCCCGGGGCCACCAATTCTTTCCATTCAGGTCATCGGGCGGCCATCGGTTGGTAAAAGTTTCCTCTTTGCTTGGCCAAAATTAGATCCAGAATTCTAATGAGTCATATTAACCTAGGCTTTAAAAATGACTTTATACTTATATTTCACCTGCAAATATTCCCAGAGTGTCGTGTGAAAACCATGATAAGTGCAGTCTTCCCAGTGTGCAGGGGAGACGGCTAAGTCACCCTGCTGCATTCATGTAAATGAGCAGCATTTCACATCTCAAACTCTGGAGGATTCTCACAGACCTTAGGGCCAAAGACCAAACAGAAATCCAATAGCACAAGAATCTTGGCTTGGACTGGCCGCACATCTGCTCATGCTACCATGTGGCCAGATGTGTTCGTGGATTCATGGCCACCTGACTGGGATCCATCTCCAGCTGAATCAACAACTGGGCTGTTTCAAAACAGAGAAGCATGCTGGCCTCTCACATCTCAGGGTGGATCCCAATCACCCAGACTCCAATAAGGCGTTCCACTGTTTTCCGTAGTCACTGTCCTGGTCCTCGGTGATCTTCAGGTAAGTGCGGGATTCCTTTCTGAAGCAGGTATCTGTGGAGATGAGAAGCACGTGCCTGCTTAATAAAATTCAAATCTAAAAAATTAAACAAAAAACACTCTGGTGTCAATATTTTTACTTTTCCAATGCGAGCAAAGTGATTTATCTAGAACTTTCTCAGAAGAAAGTGAGTTTCACTTGATGTTCTTTATTATGTGATTGAAAATTTAAGCTATACCAAACTCGGATGGGTTTTTTTTTTTTTTTGGTCAAACTTTGCAGCTCCTGAGGCAATCTACTTGTGAACTGGCTAAACTGGCTTTTACTCCTATTAATTTATTTTACTTTCAGAGAAGGAGAGACTTCCATGGGAGGGCTCCCTCCGGCTTCTGCTGGTTGGTTGCTTCAGTGAGGGCAAGCCAATTTCTGATTCTGAGAAATTTAATTGGAATAGCACTTACATTCTCTCAAGTGATAAAGCACACCGAGGAACTTAAGTATCATCACACATCATGTGTATTTAGAGGCAATAAACCTAAAAATAAAGCTTAAAAGCCAAAGCCAAACAAAACAAGAACTAGATAACAAAAGAAAACGTCTGTCAGTCAGATGTGCTTGCTTCTGTAGCACCCCTGCATTCACCCCCTCACTGTTGTGACCAAATGCCCAAGAGAGCAGCATAGAGGGAAAGGATTCACAGTCTGAGGGTACAGGGACATGAGCCACGGTCACACGGCATCCAGTCAGATGTAGTCATGGACACTCAGCGCAGGTTCTCCCCTTTGCTCAGTCTAAGGCTCCAGCCCGTGGTGGTGCTGCCCACATCCATGGTGGACCTCTTTCTTGAGTTTAAGCATTCAGACAGGTCTTCCGAGGTTTGCTTCCATGGCGATTCTAAGCGTAGTCAAGCTGACCCTGAAGATGAATTGCACGCTGTAGCTTTGTGCGTCTAGAACAAAGAGGATGAACTTAGGGTTGACTTGGCAGAGAGGTTCTGCCTGGCACCGGTTCCTGTTCTGTTTGCTTTGTTACTGGTGTGCAGCAGGCACACCAAGGAACCGGCTGGCTACAAGCTTCTTCAGTCTCCAGCGGTGTTTGCTTCCCCGCATTACAAAATTGTTGATGTAATGCCTTCTAACGGGAACGGTGGCACAAACCTCTAGTCCCAGCTTTGGGAGGCAGAGACAGGTGAATCTCTGAGTTTGAGGACATCCTGGTTTAGGTTATGAGTTCCAGCCCAGCCAGCAGCTACTCAGTGAGATCCTCATCTAAGCAAGCAAGCAAACACCTACAATCTCAGTGGTATTCAGCCTATTGGGTATGATATTTCAAACTGGCGTTGACTGCTTATTTGTAACGCTAGTACCTTCGTGTATGACTTTATGGGGCTTTTCTAATTTTTACTTTTTATTTTTGAGACATTCTCTTGAATAGCCGAGGCTAACCTGGAACTCACTGTGTACCTGAAAATAACCTTGTACTCTTAATCTTCCTGCCTGTGCCCCCTATTGGCTGGGGTTATAATCATTAGCTACATGTCCAGCAGGGTGGTCAAAATTAAGGTGAGATGACATGCCAGGCTTGCACGGTAGAATGCTGGGGTGAAATAAGTGCTCGTTAAACAGGCATGCTGGATTGGATCGACAGGCGCAGCGTGGATCAGCAAGCATGGCCTCAGCATGGGGAGGTGAACGTGTTCACAGAGGACTCAGCCTTTACCAAGACTGTGCCGAACCATCTGGTGAGAAGGGCCCCAGGAGCACCCCGCGGCGGCGGAGTGGTGATGGAGATGCTGCTTCTCGGGTAACACACGAGAGAGGGAGGCTGCTACAGAGCTTAGCTCATTGTTAGCGAAGGAGATGACAGGACCCTGAAACAAGAGAGGCCGGGTGGTGACACTCGAGTCCCAGATGCCAAGGCATTTCATTACTGAAAAATAATGGAGCCAGGAAAGTCTGAATGTCAGGCAAGATTAAGGGAAGTTGATAAAATGTTATTATCCCCTGAGCACCGTAATGAGCAGCCACAAGGGATTGCTTGGCGTGCAGCACAGGAAGAGTCAAGCACGGGGTAACTAGGAGACGCCATCACAGCACAGGGCTCTGATTCTCCTACATCCAGTGCACGGGCCTGAGCCAAGCTTCACCCTGGACCCAGTTATTGAAATGTGAAGATTTACACGAAGATGGATGCTGCGCTGTACGGCAAGCTACGTGGTAAATGAAATGGGGACATGACCACTCTGAGGTATGCTTTCAGAGAGGGTTTATTGTGGGTATGACGGAGCACAGCCAGTGGCAGCTGGTAGAGTCTTCAGCAGGGAGAGAAAGCAGTGGACTAAATAAGACTAAGTAGACTGGGCTGGGGCATGAGAGGAGAGAGAGGTAGAAGGGCAAGAAAGGAAGAGAAGAGGAAGCAAAGAGGAGAGAGGGCAAAGAGAAGGGACCCGGCGCCCAGCGAGGAGGACCAAGAGAGCCTGGCTGAGAGGACGGAATTATGAAGTGGAAGTTTCTGGATATGTCAGCTGACACAGACTCACGTGGTGTTGAGGCCGCTTCACGTGGTGTCTTGCTAAGCAAGACCCGTGGGAGGACACGTGATGCTTCGAGAACGTATAAATAGGACTCAACAGACAGAGACAGCACAACTTGCTTGCATAGCCAGCTTTTCAACGCTTCTTTGGTTTTGCGTCTTCATTTTTGCTGATCTTCACTTCGTTGAGAGAGGCGCAGCGGAGAACTTCTTTCTCCCGGCGGTCTGGTTTCTCCTGCTGACTCGTGCTGATTCAGCAGAGGCCTAGATGGTACCGAGGCTGCTTACTCGTGTTTGGCGTCTTGACACTACTGAAATGGACTGCTGGTATCCTGACAAATGGAGATTGGAACCGCCCCAGGAACTACTTCGAAACAGTTCTACATCACCTTGTCCTATTTACCATCTTTCCTCCCCCACCTTCAGACGGTGGGCTAGAAAGGGGGCGGGGACGGCGTTTGAGAACCCTTATTAAAGTAGGTTTTAAAAATTCTAAGCCCACAGGATTATATAGATTGTAATTTTATAGGAGCTGGTGTGAGTGCGCATGCGTGCGGGCGTGCGCGCGGGCAGAGCTGAGTGGAACCACCAGGGTGTGCAGTGGCCCTGGAGGCCAGTGTGTGCTTTGGTATGGTAATAGGTGCCACAGTTGACCATTTGTCCTTTTGAACCTGACAGTAATCATTCCCATGATCCCTTCCCAAAGTGAACACAGGATGTTTACTCAGGCAATGTGCCCCAAACATTAAGAAAAAGAAAAGTTGGAACATATCATCAACATTGAGTGAGATAAGCCAAACGCAAGGAACATCCCTTTAGAGTTGGGAAATATAAAGAGAAGTTGTGGGGGTGGGGGATTCTGCCAAGCTTTAGCTTAAAACAGTAACTTAACCTATGGCTTGATGGCTGTTCTTGGTTGTCCAACTGACTACATGTGGAATTAACTAAAACCCAAGCACCTGGCACACCTGTGAGGAGTTTTTCTCCATTAAATCATTTGGAGTGTGAAAACCCACCTTTAATCTGGATCTCTTGATGTGGGAAGATCTGCCTTCAATTCTGGCAGCAGCCTATCTAAGGACATAGCCAAAAGGAAGGTTGTGCTCTTGGCCTGCTTGCCTTCACTCTTGCTAGCAAATTCACTCCTTCACTGGCATTAGAGTCTTCTTCTTCATGGTTCTGGCATATGCTGAAGACCAGCTGAGACGTCCAGCCCCATGGACTGAACTACTAATAGATTCTTGGACTTTTCATTGTAGACAGTCTTTGTTGGAATAGCTGGACTATAGCTTGCAAACCACTCTAATAAATTCTATCTATCTATCTATCTATCTATCTATCTATCTATCTATCTATCTAATCTATCTCTATCAATCTATCTTCATTCATTCACTCATTCATTTCTGTTCCTCTAGAGAATTATAGCTAATATACATGATATGTAGCTATTGGTTTGATGAATATATTCTTTTCTGTCAAACTGAGATTACAGGATCCAAAGCCTCTCAGGACACATCCAATTTGTTTTATCTATCTATCTATCTATCTATCTATCTATCTATCTATCTATCTATCTATCTGTGTGTATGTATGTATTTATGTATGTATGTATGTATGTATCTATCTATGTGTGTGTGTATCTATCTATCTATAATTGGTTGCCATACAACAATATATTATATATGCATATATGTATATTATATATACATGATATATGTATACATATAACAAACTATTAGGCATATTAATACATACCTATACACACAAGTCTGTAACACAAGTCAAGTAAAAGGAGAAAAATGAAGGAGCCTTTAATGGACTGGATATGAAGGAAATGCTCCATAAATATCAATTTTTCCTTATAATAGAACCCTTGAGATACAGCAGGCTACAGTGCTGTCCAGGCAAGCATTTCTCAACTTCGCTTGTAGCTAAGTATGTCTGTGTGTCAGTGTGCAGGGCAGTGAGATGTGCACTGAAGGGAAATGTATATTGTGTTCTCAAAATAAGAACCCCACCCTTAACCTTTCCTTGCCCCTTTCCCTGCAACCTAGAACAGAGTTGTGATGCTAGAATAAAGTGTCTCTACTGGACCATAGAAGGAGGCCATGCTTTGGAAAAAGAGAGCCTCAAGATGTAAGCGTGCTGTCTCTAAGCAGCTGACACATTTGTACTAGACTATCTAGGGCTTTGATGTGAGATGGGACTAGAGTTCAGCAAGGGGTTGGATGGGTGCTATGGAGCAGAGAGGCAGCTCATGTGGGAAGCTACATATCTAGTGCATCTAGCAGGCAGTTGTGAAACACATCCTCAGAGGTTCATTCTAGTCCAGTGAGTTGAACTAAAACTGTCATAGTCATCAAGGGCAGGTAAATGAGTTTTGGGTGGGCATACAGAATGCACTTGTATAACTGAGAAAGTCTCCTGCCGAAGGTACCTGTGTATTCCACAGTCATGTCTGTGAAGCAGATTCATCTGTGAGGAGTGGGAATTTCCCACAGAGAATGGGACCAGGTAAAACACAGGCTCAAGACTGCAGGACGGTGACACGGAAGCTGAAAATTGAAGAGTAGTCTAAAATCTCAGGAGAGAACTTGAGGCTTATAGCCAAGTGAATTTGCACAAGGACAGCTATTGCATTCTCGAGTGCTCCCACATCTTAGTGAAGCGAGAACGGCGCACAAACCAAGCTCAATGATTACAAAGCACATTTACCTCACAGACAACTGGTTCATGTTCCTGCCATTCTTATGAGCTTGGGAGGAAATGCTGCTTTTACCAGAGGTACTCACATGGCGGTCAAGGATTCTCTGCCTTTGGGGCTGGCGATGTAGGCTGGTGGTAGACTGCTTGCCTGGCACCATCCCAAACACTGGGGAAACAACGTAATTATATTTTTTCTAGAAATTAATAATTACTAATTATTAATTATCACCAAATAATTATTATTACTAATTATTAATTATTAATTATCAATAATCCTAATAACATTCAGATAATCTGTATTCTACTCAGGAGCTTGATTTTCAAATATTTGCATAAAAGCTTAGATTTGGGGGAGTTCAGGTTTAGGGGTGCCTTGTGATTTTATTCAATGAATGACTTCACTAAGTTAAAAGCTAATTTTCCAATCTCTGGGGAAGACATTAACATCTGTTAAGTCATAACTCCTGGTAGATAAATATCAGGTAAATTATTGTGTGGCACTCAGGTATACTGTACCCGTCTTAATTAAAGAGTCTGGTAAGTGTATTGAAAGAACACAAAAGCTTTTATGTTCGATTGAAAATATCCACTTTTAGGAGCGTTGAACCTTTTGGCATCACAGAACTGTGTGGTCAACTGCACAGGTCAAGGTCAAGAGCCATGGAGAACCCCGCGATCAAGGTACAAACCAGTCACACACACAACTGTAACAGTTTAAGTATGGCTTTACTTTGGGCAGCATTCATAGCTATTCCTGGAACATGTGTGGCTATATCTAGCTTGTGGGCTGCAGGATGGGTGTACCTGCAAGGCTTAACATGTAGTGGATCCTCCTTCCCCGCCCAGAGTGGGTTTGCTTGTTGCTAGAGGCAGATCGTGATGCTGCAGGCTTACTTTATCATTATTGTGGGTATGTGCTGTTATGTAGGGGCATGCGCATGCCACAGCATATTTGTGGAGATCAAGGACAACTTTGTGGAGTTGGATTTCTTTTTCTCTATATGTGTATGTTCTAGGGATCAAACTTGGTCAAGAGTTTGATTGCTAGGGCTTGTACCTGCTATGACATCTCAATATTCCCCAGATTTGCATTCATATAAATGTATGTATGTATATATGTTTGTATGTATATGTACATGCATGTGTATATGAAGTGTAAATTCATACATTTTAAATCAAGTGGTTTTGAAATGACCCCTAAAACATATATGCAGGCAGAATTGTCTTCACTAGCAAGACATTGCTGTCAGTTCTTTTATTCTATGCTAGATTAAAATTCGACATAATTAAAGAGGCAATCGCCTTTTATAATTAGAATTATTTAGAACCCCAACCCACCAAAGAGAAAGCAAAGAGAAAAAAGAAGAAGTGAACAGGAAGGCCACCCCTCTTCCCATGCACAGCCCTCCTTTTTCTGGTCAACTTGAAAGAGGGATCGGATGCAGGAGAGTGCTGCCTGGGGTGCAATCACATTCTCTCAAAACCCCGTTTTTCAAACTTCAGAGTTTTCTCATGATGTGTTAATTTTGTGGTATACCAAACTGTATGAAAATGTTTAGTTCAAACTCAATTTATCTTAGTTGTACCGGCAGCTCTTGCCTGGCTTTCTGCCCGGAGCGCTGATTGCAAGGTCTGCGGAAGCGGTGTAGCAGCAGCTTTGAAAGGCGCAATATGGTGGTCCAACAAGGATGCGGAAATTCAGCTTCTGTTTTGACTTTCCAATGTGTATTACAAAAAAACGTAGCATTTAGCAGCTGGAGGTATGCCATTTGAATAGCCGCTTGTAATTATGTGAATAGCTTGCTTATTAAAATCAGCCCATGGTATAAACTCGAGTCCATCCCTAACTTGTTTGTTTGTGATCAGGGTTGTAAATAAACATTGGGTTAGATGGGTGTTGTTTTCTGGGAATCCAACCCAGAGCTCTGCATATGCTAGGAAAGCACCTTACTCCACTGCCACCCACTATGTGTAGCACCGACTTTAGAAACTTTACTTGCACGGAAATGAACTACTTATTTATTTTTAAAGGATGTAATGTGGATCTGCAGTACAGAGAGGACATATGTGCTTTCTGTCTTCAGCCAGGACTTTTATGAGTTACTAAGAGGTCCCAGTTAAAAGTAAATGACCATGAAATTCATGCCTACTAATTTAAATCATTCTACAGATGAAATTGTCACCCTCCTTTCCCTCCATTTCCCGACTTGTTTTTTTCTTTTATGCATTTGCCCTTGCCACCAAAGAAGCAATTCAGGTATTCAGACATTAATTAGGGGAGACTGTTGTTTAGGAATTAGGCTATGTAAACCAAAATGCATATGGTGAGGGTTGTGTTGACTGACTGGGGAGGAAACTTCATAAGCCATTGTGTGTTAGGCATGAAGTTCAGAAAGGATCTAACTGAAGATCAGAAAGGATCACATTTACCATGTCCTTCAGCTGTGCACATCTCGGACTAGATTTGAAATCCTTTCCCGTTGACTTATGTGCTAGCCACAGGAATCTGGGAGGGCATCTCCTATCCTCAGCTGCTTAATTCTCACCACTCTACAGCTTGAACCAGGCCTAGAGAGAAGGTAGATAAGGCCCTCTTCTATTTTAAGGAGATGACAACTCGTTTTGTAATATTTAATTCAAAGCTAGAAATACAGACTCTTTCTACACTGTTACACACTTAGCCATGCAGGTTAACAGGAAACCCAGCCAGTAATAGATACCACACTTGCTACAACTGCTTCAATCAAAGCTTTAGTCTACCTCTGGATTCTGTGGCTTTGTCTCTCTCTCCCCTTCAGAATAGAATTCCAGTCTTTCTATGGAGTTTGCGAAACTCTTCCTTATCTTGCCTCCTCTGGAGACAGTCCTATTTTTTTCTGCGTGAGCTCATGCTACACCACCTGCCCTCAATGTAATATCCAGTGCAGAATGTCTGATTAAAATGCCCTCGATTACCAAGTGGTGAAATGCAACAGATCCATAAACAAAATGAACTTGGGCTGTCTTTAGTTCCCTTAATAGCCATTTACACCCACGCTCATGTGATCTAACATTCCCTTTTACTACCAGGTGACATCTTTGGAATATATTTACTTACCGGAATCCACTAAAGGAAGGGCTAAGAAAGTCTTAACATCTGGAATACATAGGCAGACACTTTTCTGCTTAGCTGTAACCTGTCTAGCTCACGTTTCCCACAACGATTGCAGAGCGCATCCATTTGCGACTTTATTTTGTCCTGTGACGATGAAAAGGTCACACAATCTTATCCATGGTGGAACACGTCATTTTGTTGTAGTTTGAGTCACTGTTCCGGGTCCACGATTTCTTATATTAGGATAACAATAAAATATCCTTTTTTTTTTTTTTTTAACGGAGTGGAGGCTATGTTTTGAATTGACAGCTGTCATGGCCTTTCTTCACCACCATCTTTGATTTCACTGTACCAACCTACGAATTGTATCTATCCTACACCTCCAGGCAAGTGAAAACATCCTTCCTTGTCCTTTTTTTTCTCTCCTTCTTTCCTCCCTCCCTTCTTTGTTTGGAGCATACTCCTCCTTCTTAGCTGCATTGGCTCCTACTGATTATTCAGGGCTTGTCTTGAGCTTTTTAGCCAATGAGCAACATCTCCTGGTTAGCCAGGCTGAGAGGAACACTCAGTGCCTTTCATTTGGTTCAGCCTCACTTCTGATTTGACTGCATCTTTCTCTCCATTTGCTCTTCTTGATGGTGGGCCATACTCCTCATCCCAGGTCCTATGGGTCTCAGACAGCTTGTGGAAGCACTGTGCTGAGTAATCAAGATCAAGGTGTGTGCTCCCCAGGTGAGGCACCTGTGGAGATGAAAGACCTCTCCTCTTGCAGAAGGGAGGGTAACACGGTGTAGAAGAGGCTCAGATTTCCTAAAGGGTAGAACTAGCATGTGACTCGGCAGCTACAGTCTACGTCCAGCATCTATGCACTTGGTGAGGGTCACTGCAGAAGTTCTAGAAGACCATTCATAGAAGTATTTATCCATGTAAGTGGACTCACAAGACATTATGGTATGCTAAGTGAAGGAGACCAGGCACAAAAGGTCACACTTTGTGTGTATAAGACATAACCTGAGGCAACAAGTGTGACAGAAGTGGATTAATGTTGCCTAGGGCATGCGTGATGTGCAAAGAGATGGAGGAAGGGAACCACTGCTCAGGAGCGTGGGATCTCCTTTGGAAATTAGAAATAATAAAATTGACCATGGTGATGGGTGCTTACGTGTGAGCATGTTAAACATTTTAAGTTAAAAAATACAGATAACGTTGAGGGACTTCTGAGGTGAGATTCTGATGACTAATAAGCAGTGATTTGAAGGTGGGGTGGTGTGCTGTAGGGATCAACAATCATTCTGTTGGGTAAATCTGGCTTTCCATCTTGCTCTACAGGATGTTAAACCACTCTTCCCGAGTCTGTGTTCTTATTTGAAAAGAGATTAAACAGTACACATTGAGAGAACATATTTTTATTCGATTTTTCTTAATGCTGTAGACACACAGAATGCTCTACTGATGTTACTACCATGGCTATTAAGTCCATGTAATACTAAATTTTGGATTAGGTGAGATAGAGTAAGCCTACAGACATTTCAATGGAAAACCAAAGGCATTAAGGTTTCTAGCACAAAGAGAGAAAAGACAAGGTGACACACTGATATTAACAGTTTAAGAAATGTTTATTGAATGCCTTTCCACTTTCTTGACTACCAGACTCTAGATGTACAAGGAGAAACGGGAAACAGCTTGCTGAGTATACAAGAAGTGGTCCTTGACTTGTCACTGAACTGGTAATAAAAGTATACATGTGTGAAGAAGAATCAGATTTATCTAAGAGAAACACAACTTGTTTGTGCAAAGAATACATGGGATGGAAAAAGATCAGAAGAGGTGATCTTCTCAGGATTACAGCCGTTCACTAATGATCTCAGGTTGCCCAGTTCAGTGGATGTGTGTCAAGATCCGGTTGGCACTTCCCACTTTGATTAGAGATTAAAGACAGTTCAATTTTGTTCCGTGGAAGGAAGAGAAAAGCAATTCCCAATAAATGCCCTTTGTATGAAGAATAGAAGTCGCCCACAGACTCATACTCAAAGATTAGGGCACTGGGCAGTAAAACATCTTGGACGTATCTAGTTCACTCCCAGATTGTTACCACTTGACTAGTCCCAAGTAAATAGCACACATTCAATAAAAATTAAGTGAATGTTGTTTAAATCATTTGAGAAGTGTGCTATCTGTTGACCATTTTCATGTAACAGTCACTACAGTCTATACAACTACTCTCCCCTTCAGACAAAAACCTATCAAGTATGTGTGTGTATATTCCCCTCAGGAAAAGGACAGCTTTGATGTAAGGATGTCAAGCGGCTGAAAAATCAACCATCTTTAACAGAATATGAATGAACTGCTATGATAGAGTGATTACAAGTGCTATAGTCCCGGCGCCACGGATCTTCAAAATTCAGAGAAGCTTTCAGCCTAGTAACGTTCAGGAACTTGAGAGTTCTGCTAAGCCAACAGGACCAGACAGCATGTCAAACATTTCTTGAGCAAGTCATAGTGCCAGGTGCTTTATTCAGTTCTCATTTTTTTTTTGGTTGCTTGTAAGAGGCAAAGGGAGCAGAAGGCTCTTCTTGTGGTAGATTCGAGTTCTGGACAGGAGAAAGATTTTGATTTGGTATGTGGTTTGATGGGCCTGCCACTAAGGGAGAGTGAGAACCACTAAGGGAGAATGAGAACCCTTACTTGGAGGTAGATCTTGAGAAAGGTCAGGAAAAGCATTAAGTCGAAGCTAATCTATCGCAGAGAGCAATTACCTGAGGATCACTCAACTAGGAGGTTCTTCTTGTGCCCTAGCCTGCTGAATCTCTTGTAGGAGGAATATTTAGTGGATAGTTTGTTTTGGCTCAGGACAAAGTTTAAGGCACCGATCAGGATGGTCAGGGTAGTGAAACCAGGTTAGTCCATTTCACAGGTTAGGTCTCTCTCCAGATGAGGCTCAGCTGGCCTCAGCTTGGGGGTCATGTGATGCGACCGCGGATGACTGGAGCGCCGCGCGCAGGCCTGGGCGGGCCTAGGTGGAAATCAACTTCCGGTGAGGAGGTTCTGGACGCCGGGTGGTGCGTGGGCTGCCCCAACGTGGGTTCCCGGACCCGCAGTCACCGGGAGGGGGGTTGCGTGTCCCGTGTCCCGGAGCACGTGCCTGAGAGCCGGGTGTGACGCGCAATAGCGCGGGGAGCACTGCGGCGGCGGCAGGAGCAGGTAATCGGGTGCTCGCCGTCAGGGTCCGGGTCTCGGCCGCGGGTGGGAACGTGGCCGAGCTACCGCGAGCCGTGAGGCCTCGGCTGGGCCACTCGTAGGACCTAGGTTAGGGAGGCATCCCGCTCCCGCCCTCGCCCTCGCCCTCGGAGACTTGCACTTGCGTGGTCCCGAGTGGAGAGCCATAGGAAGTGCGTTCCCTGTCTGTGCCGCAGTTGCCCTGGCGGAACGGAAGTGTTGACCCTGTCGCGGTTCCCGCCGGCACCGAGTGGCGCACCCCTTCCGGTCTCAGACCTTGGGAAGGCGCGCTGGAGTCCTCTTCGAGATCTGATCGCAGGACACACCCACAGCGGCATCTCGGGTTCTTTCCCGAGAGGAGCACCTTGCGAAGCGCGTGGCCTCTGTCTGTCACACACCTTTCCCCGCCCCCAGGATGCGGCGCCTGCGAGGCCGCCTCCGCCGGAGGGAGCTTTGCACAGGAGTTGTTCCTTGCTCTGGCAGCTCTGGTGAGGCCACAGCGCTCTTGGTCCTCCTCTCTGGGCTCAGCTAAGGTCCCTTAGGCCGCCCACGAATTCCGACGTCTCCCTCCACTGTGCAGACACTGACACATCGTTCGCCCCGAATCCTTACCGCCCGGCTCGGTTGATGGTGGTAGAACATATTTGCTGCGTGGTTGAGGGATTGCTGTCTTGTCACTGGGTGGGTCAACACTCACCGCAGGATTTAAGACAAAAGCCTTTAGGAAGGGGCGACAAGCAACCAGGGAGAAGTGCACTTGTGGTCCTCTCCGCCACACCTTCTGTTGATTTGGGGGCTGTCTGTTCCTCACCTGTTGGGATAAATGACCCAGGGAAGACGCCAGGCCCTCTACACCTTCTTGGTGTCCTTAGGTGTTGTGATAGTGTGTGGAGAATTGCCTGGTGAGCGGTCAGGAAGTTTGGTGTCCCCTATGATAGCTAGGAGGAGTTTCAGTGGGCTGGGAAATGTGAACTGGTTGCCTAGCAACATCATACTCCAAATGGAAAAAAAAACATAAAACAAAATGAGAAAGTCCAGGATTTTTGAGTTTTTAAGAAAAATACTAATCTTCATAATACTTGAAAGAAAAAGAAAACTTTAGAAAATCACCCAGAGAAACATCTGTTGTTCTCTCCTTCCTTCTATTCCTCCCTCCCTCTATCTCTTGTCTCTGTCCCCCACATTCTGTGTGTGTGTGTGTGTGTGTGTGTGTGTGTGTGTGTATAAAAGAGCCTGTCATTAATTATCTTGTCTCAAGCTTGAATGGACAGAACTTTGCTTAATGGGACACTTTATTGAACACACAGCTACTATCAGATTTGTAAAGAATATAGAGTTTTTATTAATAAAGAAAATTTTGACGGGAATCTCGATGACACAAGACAGGTGGGAATCGATTGAGGTGGGCAAGATCTTTCTATTCATGAAAAAGGAGAAAACAGTGTTTAAATTCTATGGTTCACAATCAGAGCACCATTGCCTACTAGTTCCTTAAAATTTTCCATTAAGTTTCGTCATTTCTTGTAAAATTAAATTTCTGAAAGGCCACTGTATTAATGTGTTTGTTAATTTGGTACATTTTAGGGTTCGGTTTCTGGTTGTGTCTCCTTCAGTTTCCAGCAACTTGGGTTTCCGCTTGTTTGAACTAGAGTTGATGCGCCTTTTCCCAAAGGGCATTTCTTTCACTTTAGTTCAGGGTAGACCTCCCAGTAACTAATTCAGTATGTCTTCCTGTGCACTCTGACAAGTGCCTGGTCATATAACATCACCACGGTTTGCTCGTTGGGATGACCCAGGATGGGTACAGATTCGGATTCATCCTCTGTCCAACTTTAGCTCTCTGGATTTGTGTAAGTGGAAAGATGCAGTGTAGCCCCTTGTTCCTACTTTTTTTTTTTTTCCCAGAATGCTTTTCTAGCTCACCCTTTGGGCATCTGTGCCCAGACTTGGTGTCTCCTTAAAAAGGGGGAGTGTTACTTCCATCAGTGAGTAGACAGACTACAATGTACTCACTCACTAGTTGGTGGGCGTTTAGGTAGTTCCTGAGGTTTGTATTTTGGGGTGAAGCTGTTATAAAAATGCATTTTGGGGGAATACTCATATTTAAGTCTTAAGAGAGATTAGTTCTCATTTTCCTTGGTTCAGTGTTGAGAAGTGGAGTGCTGAGCCAGGCGGCAGGTGCATGGCTAATGTTTTACCATGGTGGCTGCTGCATGCTGCACTCCTGACAGTGAGATGCATGGTCCATGTTGCTGTGCATCAGTCAGTCAGGTCTTGGCATTGTAGCTCCCGCTTCAGCTACTTTGGAAGGTGTTTCCTCATGACTCATTGAGTTTTCGTTTTTTAAAATTGAGACATGGTCCCAATTGGCCCACTCTGCCTTCAACTGGCTCCATAGCCGAAGCTAGCCTTGAACTCCTGATTATCCTGCCGTCACCTCCTGAGGCTGGATCACAGCTGTGTACCTCCATACCTGGCTCTCACTGATGATATTATTTGAGATTCTAGTTAACTAGCGCGTAAGGCATTTTCCTTTGCTGCTGTTTGCTGTCTATGTGTTCTTTCAAGAGGCGTCTTTCCAAAGTGTTTTGTGAGATTTTACTGTCTAGTTAAAAAATCTTATACAGTGTGAGCACAAACTTTAGTTTTACACACACACACACACACACACACACACACGTGTATGTATGTATGTCTACAAGTGTTTTCTTTGAGTCTGCCATTTTCTCCTTTTCCTGACACGTGAAAGGTGTGAAACGTCCATTTTGATAAAATCCATTGAGTCAGTTCTTTTTCCTTTTTTAAAAAATAATTTGTACACCGAGTTTGCAAAGAACTTCCGTTTCTCTCTAGATCCTTTCTAGTTTTAGGTATTGTACGTAGGATATGTTGTCGGTTACTTTTATAATGCAAGGTATAGGCTGTAGCTTTCTCTGCGCCTTTCCTTTACAGATGGATGAATTTGGTTGCCTGCATCTGAGGGAACCTTTCTTACTGTCCTTCAGCAGGATTCTCTTTGGCATTTTGTGAGAAGGCAGTTCACCGTGCATGTGCGGCTCTGTCTCTCTGGGCATTCTCTTCTCTTCCATCATTCTGTGTATCTCTCCTTTGGTCCTGACCACTCTGCAGTGCAGTTTTATAGAACGTCTTAAAGTCAGAAGGCTTCATCCTCTAGCTTGGTTATTTTTCAGATAGTTCCAAGTGCTGTAGCTCCTTTTCTTCCTGTGCGATTCTTAGAGGTACTTTGTGTGGTATAGGGATTTGGTTAGGAGTGCATCGAAGTTATAAATCCCTTTGCGGCGACTGGCACCTTAGGTGTCTTCAATCTGCTAGGTGATTCTGCTTACGCAGGACTTAGGTTTCCCTTAATATTTTTCAGCTTTCAGCATAAAAGTCTTGCGCCTGCTTTGTTCCATTTGTATGTGCGTTCATTTGGTGCTACTGTAAATGGTATCCAGGCACACGTACATTCCTAGTTATTGCTATAAATAAGTTGATGTTTACATGTTCTTGAACCCTACAGCGTTGTTCAACTCACTTGTTAGTACACGTGTCTTTTTATGGACTCCTTGGGATCGTCTCCGTATTCATGTATTCCATCCACCCAGCAGTTTCATTTCACATTTCCCAACCGTTCGCATTTTCTTGTTTCATTGCACTGCTAAGACTTCTAGTAATGCTGAATAAGAAGTCTCAGGAGACATTTGTGATGGTAACTTTCTTTAAAGAAAACGTATAGTCCTTTTTTTTTTATCATTTTGATCAGATTGAGGAAATTGTCTTTGACTCCTGGTTTGTTTAGAACTTTTAAAATTCAGTCATAAATGGTTGTTGTATTTCTTAGCCTCTTTGTAGTAGAAATCACTGTTGTCGTGGTAGAAAAATTACCCCTGTTATTCTGATGAAGCTGCTACTTACATTTTGGTGCCCCCATATTGTTTTTCATTGTGAGGTTTATTAAGCAAAATTATAAATGCTTTCTATTTTAATCCCCATTTTTGATGTCTTGCATTTTGAGTAATTTAGTTTGCTAGGGAGGTTTTGTACCTTGGCTGTAATGTTGTGCTCTATACACATTTCATTGTTAGTACAATTATAAATCTCTATCATTCCCTCAATTATAAGTTATTGTCACTCAGTTATAAATTATTGTCACTCAGTTATAAGTCATTGTCACTCAGTAATAAATCATTGTCACTCAATTATAAATTATTGTCACTCAGTTATAAGTCATTGTCACTAAGTTATAAATCAAATTATTGTCATTCAATTATTCACTATTGGAAATAACATCATGTCTGTCTTCCCCCTTTATTAAAATGCAATTTCTATGAGCTCTTCCCAGTTTTGATGGCGTTCTCTAGTAAGATCAGGGTGTGTCGTTTTGCTGATTGCTCCCCCCACCCCATCTACCTGCACAGACTGTGTTCTTCGCTGATTATTGTTTGTCCGGCTTTTTTTTTTTTTTTTAAACTGGACATGTAAAAATATATTAATGTTCTCTGGATGTTTGCTCAATTCTCTTCCTTGGGATTTGTTTGCATAATAATCTTGTTTTTGATATATTTTGGAAGCCCTGTGTCCTCATGTGCAGCCGCTGAAGTCTGTTTAGATTAGGGGCCACACAAAATTATTTCCATCCATGCATAGAGCATCTGGCCTTTGCCATGGATCTCTGAATGACGGCCCAGGGTCGCAGTGAGCAGATCGTAGCTGCCGTAGTCTTTGTTTGCCACTGTGCAGAGCCAGAGGCAACGCCTGAGGTCTCTCTCTAGAGTATGCATGCATATGCACAAACACATGCACACACACGCGTACACACGTACATACAGCTTTATGAACAAACATGACCTTTTAGATTTTCAGAAAGGTGTTGCATCTTTTAAGAATAATTCATAAATACTCGTCTCTTCCAGTTCTTATCTTTGTATGTTAGCTATGTGTGCATGTACATGTTAGCTAGGTATGTGTACATGTAGCTGTCCCCACCACCTCTGGCTGCTGCGTTTTAAAAGGGCAGCCCTGTTTGTTTTTTGACAGACTCTATTCTGGAGAAAGGTTACTGTCCTGGCAACCTGAGCGAGATCAAATGCAGGTTCTCGCAGGAGCAGCAAGCAGCTGGACAGGTCAAGAATGGCAGCTTCTGAGAATAGGCCTTTGGAAGAGTTCCTGGGTGGGTCCCAGGCTGCCGGGGTTCTCTGTGCATTGAACTCACTGTTTTCTCTGGTTGTGAGTGCTGGGGAGAGCAGGGTGAGGGTAGGAGGGCCCACAGTGTCAGAGCCTCTGTTCTGACTGCCAGGTGATTTTTGGCATAAGCCTACTGGGTTATAGCAAGCCTTGGATTGGTGCTGAGTCATGAGATTGTTGACTGGCAGTTTTGCGAAAGCCTGGAATGAGCTCCCCTCTTAGCAGGGTGCCGCAGAGCAGTAAGGGGTCTCTAAATGTGGAAAGACTCAGTGGAGTGGGAAGTAGATCTGGTGAGGTGGGACAGACACTGCTCACTGTAATAAACTCTGTGTCTCCGTCATGAGTGTCACCAGTGGTGAGGTGGGACAGACACACTCCTTACTGTAATAAACACTGTGTCCTCATCACAAGTGTCACTAGTATGTAACGACAACCAGAGCCCATTTCCCCATTTTGTAAATTTTCATGTTTTAGTTGCTGAAGGTAACTGATTTTATTTTTCTCCATTTGATAGAATGTTACTGTGTTGTAGTACTGAGTGTTATAATTAGCTTATACAGGTACACTTTTGCAGAAGGGATTCCTGTCTATAGACCCTTGATAGGATGGGTCTGTCCAGCCAGTGTGCATGTCTTTGACCTTCTGTGTGGTTTAGTCTGTATCTTTATAACTGAGGAGGACTGAATGGTGTGCTGATGTAATGAAGCGAT
Source organism: Rattus rattus (assembly GCF_011064425.1). Lineage (NCBI taxonomy): Eukaryota > Metazoa > Chordata > Mammalia > Rodentia > Muridae > Rattus > Rattus rattus. The sequence goes on from NC_046159.1 coordinate 5,143,150, forward strand.
AGGTTTTCATTTCCCAGTGGCCTGTGCTGACATTCGTTTCCTTATTTACAGAGCTCCTGGGAAGCAGGACCACAGCAAGCTCAGAGTTCCACGTCCTTGTTAGGTAGGCCCAGGATGTGTCCTTCTGGTTCTTCAGTGTAGTTGGGGCTAGGTTTTCTCTTGGTTGCTATGGCAGTACTCCCCTTTTGGCTGGTATAGTCATTTAATGTTCAGTATAAAATATAAAACACCAACTAAAGATTTACACACAATTTAAGGAATTTATATATACAAGGAGAGGAACTCGAGCAAATAAAAACGAGTGTCATTCCTGTCTCCCAGGAAGTAACATTGTTTGAGTTTAATTACATGAATTGACTCAGTATCGAAGCAGGGCCAGCTGGCACTCCTATAGGACACTGCTGACCTTTGAGCACATGAACAGCACTGTGGGAGCGTTCAGGAAAGCTTGGTTTACTGAGGTGTCACTGTGATGAAGACCACGCCCATTCGAGTTGTCAGAGTTAAGGCATGAAGGTGTGTTTCTGAAAAGAACTTTTTAATGTAACATATGAGAGAATTATGTTCTACTGGATTTTATTTCATATATGATAGAAGCTTTATTAGAATTGGTACCCAATTACTTACTAGGTGTGGAGGTAAAAAAATTACAGGTGATTCATGCTAAAGTCAGAATCACATGAGAAGTATGTGCTGAGGACTCTGGTATTTTTAATTCAAGGGAAATGAAAATTAGTGGTTAGAATAAGTTTTATATCATCTTGGAAAAATGTGAGCAGGCAAGTACTTTATGTGTTTCTCTTGGTGAACAAGTCTATTTTCTTTTAAAGAGACACTATTAGCAGGTCAGACCTTTGATAGGTGTGTAAAGTAGGATCTGAGAACTCCCAGTCTGAAAATTAAGTACAGGGAAACTGAGAAGTGTGGAGATTCGTAATTGAGATCTGCGGGGTTTGTGGAGCGTTCACGTAAGGTTCAGTTCTCAGTGCTGCTCCCTCAGATCTTCAGGACATCAGAGTCAGGCGAGAGAAGTTTAAGTCTTTATAGGAAGTGAGCTGATTGTGAAGGAATAGGGTTGGGGTGGGATTGGCATCTAGAGACGTACTACCCTGAATCTATTTGATGACATCTGAAAGTTGGAACCAGGAGATAGGACAAAGCCCTGATGGGCTAGGAGCACACCCTGAATTGAGATGAATGACCACTCCATGTCCCTCCTGAGAAAACCGCACTAGGCATGCCTCAAGGACTCAGGACCTCCCAGCACTCTGCTTCCATCAGTGGTTGGCTAGAAGCCTCAGTCAGCCCAAGAAGGTGACAGCATGCCCTGTGGGGACATGCTGCGTTCTGAAAGAGCTGTGTGCGCTTCAGAGTTGACACAGACAGAAAGAAATCTTAGGCATGTGTGATGGAATCCACAGCCACAGTATAGCCGGACAGTGGAAAGAAAGGTCAGACTGAATTCATCGGTGTGGGTACATTAAGCCTATACTCTCCAGAACTATGCTACTTCATCCCACGTGTGCACCCAGATGCAGTTACCCGAGCAGGTTGGGAATGCTGTACCTGCTGTGGTCTGGTGGCCAAGTTGGAATCTGTAGGCTTAGGGAGACAGGAAAGTGAGTCTATGTGTCACTTAAGGTTACTCACTGCGGTTGGGAGTGGTAGAGCATACCTGTCATCCCAGTGCTGGGCCAGCCTGGGCCACATGAGATTCTGCCTTAAGCAGAGATTTACTCACTAAAGTTCCTGGGATCCTGACATCCTGGAAGGACCCTGGGTTCTGTACTCAGAGCGCAGAGCTTGCAGTGGGAATTGCAGCCAGTGATGGGGCGACTGAGTGCAGCACTCAGTCTTAAGGATGAGATGGGCGGACTTACAAGGATATCCAGCAGAACCGTAGAGAACAGTCTGGCTTCTGCAGACTGACGGCTTATCGATTCTGGTGTTCCCACAAGTGAAACTGAGAATTGATCTTCATAGGCAGAAAGGTTAATGTGAGATAAGATCTAAGGCAGAATGATAAGAGACAGCCAGTCGCAGCCCTCAGTCAGTTCCAGACCTGGGTCCCAGTCAGCCATATCCTTTGTACAGCTGTCAAAATTTAGACTTTCAATTTCACCCCCAGCCTTCCCAAGGGCAGCTGCACACTACGTAAACTCACAAACATACCTGTGGGGAACTACTGGACTCTGATAGTTTAAGACTCAAAATGTCTTTATGTTTGACTCTGGTTATTTCTAGTGGGGCTCATGGGTCACCAAACTCATCCTGTGTTCACCTCCCCAGTTTTAGCAGGCTTAAGTAGAGTCCCGTTTTGGACTCTTAATCTGTGCAACCCACTCACTGTTTAGGCCAGCGACTGAGCTTTGCATTAGTGAGGCCCCAAAGAAGATGGTACATCCAAAGCCTCATTTCAAGAGGCTTGAACGAGCACAGTTACTAAGGACTTGAGGGTAAATGAGCAGTGATTACCACCAGGTCCTCCTCAGTTCCCCTGCTTGTCCTGTATGAAGGACAAACCAGTGTTGGAAAATGCCAGTTGGTTATTACAAATAATCAATCAGTACCCTAGAGTATTACACACACACACACACACACACACACACACACACACACACACACACACACACACACACACACACACACACACACCCGTGTACCTGTGATTCAGGCCATCAAGGTTCAAGTAGGTTTTAGGAAGTGCTGCAAATGCCCACTTTGCTGGACCGCTCCCTGACGCTGCCTGACTCCGCCCACAGCTTGCATCCACAGCCTTATGGGTAGTTTCCTAACACCCTTTGACAGAGGAAATAAGAACTAAGGCCTGGTATGCGTACTATTCATGCACTACCCCAACAAGTTTATCCCAACACAGCACATAGTGCTATTGGGACTCTTCTGAGTAGTGGCCCTGGGAATCCCCCAGCAGCAGAACTGTGAGGGCTACTTACTCACTGTGCTTTGAAGGAAAAGTGCAGATGTGTGTTTGCAGACTGGTTTATGAGTTGTGGCCAGTGTTTGGCTAGGTGGTCTGTGGTGTACGGAGAACAGGATTAGAAAACTGATGGAAAGAAGCCGGGGAGAGAAGTGTGTGAGCAGACATGTCCGGATGGGCAGAGCATCCTCAGGATCCTCGTGCCCCAGGTACTTGTCCCGAGGGATGATGCCAGCAGAGGGGATTAGTGGTTACGTGGAGAGGACAGCCTGTTTTCTGGTCCGCTCTCCTTTCAGGGGAAGAGCCATACATACTATGAGCCCGCCTCCTCCTCGGCATCCACAGTGCTTCAGTGGGTTCTGGCTAACTCGGTCATCGTAAAAGAGGTGGCTGCTGGGCATGTAGCACTGTGGACTTCCACTCACTGAGGAGCACTGTGAATTTGTACTCATTAAGGCTGATCTGCATGTGGCCACTGCTGAAGGCACAGTCTGCCAGCAGTGCCCAGGAAGGCGCCGATACAGAACCATTCCCTAGGACGGTCAGCCAGCTCCCCAGGGGCAGGTTGATTCCATTAGGCCGCCTGTGCTGTGGAAGGGGCAGACTTCCGTTCGTATCGGGAGGATGTAGATGTGGATGTTCTTCCTGTATGCGGTTTTGTGGAGACTACTGCCTATGGGTCACAGAATTCCTTAACCACTTGTGTGATGCTCTACACAAGTGTTGCGTCTGGTCATTGAACCTGTTTCATGGTAAATCTGGTCAAGGAACTCCATGACTGCAGGAGTATGGCAGTGGCCCCAAGCCCATGGGGTTCACCGACTACTATTTTCCATGGTATTTAAAGTCACGGCTTGGTAGAATGGTAGAATGGTCTTTTGAAGACTCAGTTACAATACCAGGTTCCTGGTTGAATCGTGAAGGGTTCAGAGAAGATTCCTCAGGAGTCCGCCTCTACTTTCTGTCAGTGTCCAGTGTGTGGAACTTACTATTCCTCCCCTTGTGAGGATTCACAGGATCCAAGGATCAAAAATGGAAATAAGCTTGGCTGCTATTTTAGTGACGTCAGGAAGGCTTCTGTTTCCTGTTCCCGTGATCTTATGCTTGCTGGTCTAGGGGTCTGAGTACCAGAGAGAGGAACATTGCTACCAGAAGGCATAGCAGTGATTCTGATGAACAGCTAAGGCTTGCTCCTGGTCCCTTCAGACTCCTGCCTCTGAATCAGCAGGCAAAGGAGAGAGATGGATCCTGTCAAGGAGAAGTTGAACCGCTGTTTGGTAGTGAAGGCCCAGGGCCCAGGGTCTTCATGCCGTCATGCTCAGTGGTTAAGGTTTGCAGAAACTGGCTCTGTTCTGGCCTTGGAGCTTCAGAAGGATTAGGGTTGTCCTGGTAGGTCAGTAGTCAGAGCCAGTTGAAGCAGTTGCTCATCTCCTGCTGTGGGATGGGACTGTGGGATGGGTAGTGGAGATGGCAGTTGTTAGTATAGACTGAGCACGTGGCCAGACACGTGCAGCAGCTACAGTTGTACATACGTTTCCTACAATCTGCAGCACATCTACAGCAGGCATCTTTACTTTCTTGTTCCGTTGCCTCACGGTGTGATGTGACATATTTTCACTTTACTTCACAGCACATATCTTTTTGTCGCCATAATAGTTAAGTGACTGGAGCTTAAGCACCAGAAGAATGGATGCTGCTCAGGATTTACCTTCTCTTTGGGGACAGGAGTGAATGTGCTTCAGGTTCTGTGCAAGATGGTTGTATCGTGCTGTGTGGGGCACTTGACTATGGCTCAGGAGAACGCATACAGGCGAAGAGTTGGCGAGGGCCGTACCTCCAACGTGCAGAGGTTGACTGGGCTCTGTGGTATCCTGATGACGTGTTTGAGGGTGATTTTGAGTGACATGACTGTTGCCCTCTGCGGTGGAAGTGGACCTCATCCAGTTCTTGGGAGAGCTGACTTGAATGGGAGTGCTATGTCAGAGGGGGTGCAGCAGAGGGGGTGCAGCACCTCTGCCGACTGACCCTTTGGCTCTTCTGGTCTGTTTTCAGACTTGGACGCAAGGTCATACTGATTGTCAGGCCTGCGCTACCGTCTCCCCTGGTCTCTAGTGTTCTGACTGCAAATCCTGGGACTTCTCAGACCTCATGAGCATGTGAGCCGATCTCTGTAGTCGGTCTGTCTTTCTGTCTGTCTATCTCCCTTTTCCCTCCTTCTTTCCCCCCTTTTCCTTGTCTAGAGACCCTGACTTCTGGGTCTGGTTAGTTCTGCACTTCCACAGGTTGTGAGGAGAGCTCTCAGATGGGCATTGGATCCTTTCATATCTTCTAAATAAAGCACACAGCATTAGAGCACTAGTACTTCCCTCAAAGCCGCCCACTGCATACCATCCACAACATGCTCTTCCACTTTAGATCGTTCACTGTGCAGAACCCTCTGACTTCTTACATTGACAGCGAGTTACACAGAAGTATGCTATCTTCTTCATTTTTAAATTACTTGAGAACTTGCCAAATTCCATCTCTATTGACTTTTAATGTATCTCGGCTGTGGGTAGTGAGGGCTTTTTGTATGATGTCAGCTTTCTAAATCAAATTGAAACTTGTGTGGCTCAGAATATCATCTGGCTTTGGACACTGTATGTACTTGAAGGCCAAATCTGACCTTGTTGGGTAGAGCCCACTCTGAAGGGATATTGATTATATCAAGGTATTGATAATATTGTTGGTTTTTGAATATTTATTGATTTTTCCCCCTTTCATGTTTAATCGACTGTCAAGAGAAGTATTGCCTCTACTTGTGGCTGCTGGCTTACACATCTTGTCAGTTCTCCCCCTCAGTGTTTTACGTGTTCTGAAGCATATTGTTAGGTGTGCATGCGTTGATCGTGCTATTGTCTTCCGGATTAACTCATCCCTCTTCCTTTTTTTTTTGGTTCTTTTTTTCGGAGCTGGGGACCGAACCCAGGGCCTTGCGCTTCCTAGGCAAGTGCTCTACCACTGAGCTAAATCCCCAACCCCCTCATCCCTCTTCCTTTTACTGGGTGCTGACTCTGGTGAGTCTGCACACAGCACCACATCAGGTGCAGTTGTTGAGGCCGTCTGCACTCCATGCAGTGAGCACTTCACTAGTTAGTTACTAGTCTGCACTCCATGCAGTGAGCACTTCACTATTAGTTACTAGTCTGCACTCCATGGAGATAGCACTTCACTAGTTAGTTACTAGTCTGCACTCCATGCAGTTAGCACTTCACTAGTTAGTTACTAGTCTGCACTCCATGCAGTGAGCACTTCACTAGTTAGTTACTAGTTGCTCTTTCGTTTCCCCTTCTGCATATTTTCTTCCTTAGTAATTTCATTTCATGCCTATCGTGGACTGGCTGACTTAGATCTTTGCTAATTATTATTTAAATGATACAAGACTCTACAGTATGCATTTAAACTTACACTGCATATTTTTAACGTATAGTAAAGTTACTTTCTAAAATACTGTCATCTCATCTTTTTGTGGTATTGGTATATAGTTCTGCAGTCTTTAAACATTATATTCTGTGAGTCAACAGTGCATTTTTACATTTTCCCTATAAATCCAGTTATATTTAAAATGTTCATGTCTGCCAAGTTGACTGTGCTGGCATTCCTAGTTCTGTGAGTTCTGTTTGTGAGGGCCACACTTCTGGTTTTATTTTTCTTCTTTTCTGGAGAAATGTCTGTGTGTTAATTGCAGATCTTGTGACAGATAATTCTTCCCATTTTGTTTATCTAATTGGAGATATTTCTCTCAAGAATTCTACAGTGCCATTTACTCTCCCCCCCCCCGCCCCCTAAGTATTACTGGGCCTAAGTCACTGGGACAGATACCCCGAGAGCAGCTGGGAGAGAGGGAGGTTCTGTTCTGGCTGGTTTCAGTGTGTGTGGTGTGCACCATGGCTGTGGGTCTCTGGTGAGGCATACGGCCACAGTGGCAAGAACTTACGGTGCAGTGCCTCTTGGTGGATAGGAACCAAAGACGTGTGCCTGTGCTTGCAAGCCAGGGTGTGGCTCCCCTTCTGAACTGTACATTACTGATCTTGGTGTTTTCCAACCCAGTTGACTCGAGATGAACCACCACACAGGAGCATATCACCTTCACATTGGCCTTTGGCTCATGAGGGCTGTGGTAAGAAATCCGCTTTTATTCCTACTTTAATTCAGCCCTTTTCTGGGTTTTTAGAAATGTCCTATGGTGTGTATTTAGGCTGTGCTACACGATGCACTGTTTTGTGTTTCTGCTGCAGGCTCTAGCCTTTTGGAACCCGCATTTCTCGGACTTTTCTTCTGCATTTCTGCATTTTTGGAAAGGCTCTGAGTCACACACACTCAGGCTTGCTCTGTGCTCACAGCGTGCTTGCTCTCTCCGCATTACTGAGTAGCGACTGTCGCTGGTTATGTCTTCATGGTGTGCCTGCATCTGATGCCAGTCCTACCCTGGGCTTTGCTTCAGTTCTCAGACAGTTCCATGTAAAGCTCCCAGCTCTCCCGCATCTCTAGTTCTCGTTTTAAAGGCATGGAGCACCCTACAGAAGAATCACAACCTGTAGTTGTGGTTGTGATTCTGACAGTTAGAAGAGATTCCCTCCTGATGTGGGTGGCTGAGTGACCCTGCCTCTCAGCACCCGTGGCCATGACTGCTGAAGAGTTGCTGAAGTTGCTGCATGATTGACAGAGCTCCTCAGGTCTGCGGGAGAAGGGCAGGCCTGCATCGCCTGACAGATCATCAGGAGTGGCACCAGGATCAGTTCACAGAGTCATGAGTGTTGGCCTCCATCTTCCCTATGGACTTGAGGATATCCCCTCCTTTTGCTCCAGGGCAGTACACACATGCAAACACATGCAAACACATGCAAACACAGGTATGTTATTTGAACCCTCCCTCGATTCCCTCTTATCCTCGTCCCTGCTTTTGCCAGTCTCCTTTCTTCCACCTTCTGCTTCCCTGTCCCACGCGTTCCATTACTTCCTCACTCTCCACCTTCCTTCAGATAATTCATGTTCACATACATAGCACACACTGTATGTATGCATGCAGTTTTCACTCTAGAGTCTACAGAGAAGAGGAGAGATGCCATGCCTGTCTCTGAACCTGATGATGTCTGCTTCCCTGACTCATGCTGTGTAGCTGATGGACTTCATGTTGTCCAAGTGTCGTGCTCTCTGTACATCCCACTGTGGGTGACGTTGAGGTTGTAGAAGTGGGTAGTCTCTCGAAACTTGAAGTTTCCATTACAGAAATCCTCTTGAACTGCTGGCCTTCCATGGGTGTACTTGGTCTGCTTCTTGGGAAGTGCCTGTCAGGTCTCTCAGCACACGATCTACTAGTGTGAGGAGTAGTTCTGGCTACAGTTGTGTTTTGGGGGGAGCTTGCACACTCAGTGACCAGGGTTTCATTTTGTGTCTGTGTGGTTTTTGTGGGGAGCTTGTTGTTTTAAAAACTTTTTTCAAAGGGGTGCATTTTTTTCCCTGGCAATCCTGTGTATCCTGTGTAAGTTTTTCTTTATTAATAATTTTGAGAAGAACCAACTCCAGGTCAAAACACGATCGCTAAAGTCACTGTGTTTTATCCAGAGTCATCCCAGAGGGTTTTGTGTCTGCTCTGCGAATGTCTGTCCGTCCCACATCCCTTCTGTCCTCACTGTCAGCAGCCTGGTTATGGACATCACTTCCATGCATTTTGCCTAAGTCAGCAACCATTAAGAGAAATGAACAAGACACAGGAGGTGTAGTTCTCTAGACCTGTGGGCTGGTGTGGGGAGAATCCCCCACTTCTCACACTGTAGAAGTTTCCACTTCTGGTTGTGACTTGAGTCCCAGCTTCTAGCTCTTCCTTTCCATCCTCCTCTTCCTCGGTTGGGCTCGTGGTTAGAGATCTCCTGTTTAATTGAGTTGCAGAGCGGTTCATTCCTGGCATTTTCCATTCCTCTGTCCAACAGTGAGGGTCTGCGCATGTAGGTACACTGCAGCATTTTAATAATGAATCTGGGCTTAGAGAGAAATTGAATTAAGTCCTTCAGTTATTTTAGAAGTTCTAACATCATGCTATTTACATTTCTGGCCACAGTGAAGTTTTTCGTGAAACCGAGCTCTCAGGAAAAGCTTCGCGTGTCACCATAATCTGGGAAGAGTTTCGGGGGCTTGGCTTGCCCAGAGTTACAGCTTTAAATAGTCCCCGTAAATCTCCAGTTAACTAATGTGCATTATTGCTAAGTAGGAGTTAGCCAGAAATAGGATTCCCAGCCCAGAGGAAGCTGAATTGTGGATGGTTATGGGATGGCTGCAGTGACAGTACTCTGGGAGCACTGGAGCCGAAGCCCCAAACATCCACTCCCTGGCCAGTGTTCTTCCCACTGCTCACCGTCCTGTCTATTAAAACAAGGCTTGAGAGTATAGATAGGATAAGTGGGTGTGGAAACACCCAGACGCATTTCATTTCTGTGAGGTAGATGAGAGCAAGTGAAGGGATCCACCCCACTTTACTGGACTTACGGACTAGTGCCGAAAGCTTCTAAGGCTACCCTTTGGTTTCTGAAAAAGAAGACTTTGTGGCCTTTGTTTTGTGTAACCTCTTGAATGAAATAATTGAAATAATTTGTAGAGGTTCTCAAGCTGTGAAAATAGCAGACAAGGGGTCTGTGTTGGCCACCTTGCTTTGTGTTTAGTGGCAGCTCTTCCTGTACTTGGTGGGTTCTTTCTGCTTCAGGAGTCTAGCCCTCCTTTGTGTGGACTGGAGGAAGTGTGCCTCGTCCGTCTCGTGGGGCGCATTAGTCTAAGTGGATCCTTCTTTGCTTGAGATGGAAGGTCAGGGATAGGCGAGTCACTGCCTCAGAGCATCTCTGTGACTGTACCTGTACCTGCGACTGTACCTGTACCTTGTGTGTTTAGCTGCAGGTGGGCCGGAGTCAAGGGAGTCGGAGGGAAGAACTGAGGCCCCACCCTGCATGGTGTCAGCCTCTCCTTCCAGGAGAGGCTGATTCTAGATTTGCTCTTGGAACACTTTTGACCCGGGATTTTCTGTTAGTTACAGGGCATATGTGTACCTGCTAAAACGTGGCCTCCTCACTCCTCCCTTTCTCTGACTCTTTAGTAGGAAGTGAGCTTAGACACTGAAAGGACAATGTGTGCTAGATCTGGGACTGTAGCACCCTGGAAAGGCTGAGCCTGGGAAGTGGAGCTTCTGGCTGCCTGACGCGGTGCGCTCTGACCTTCGCTGATGACCTTCCCAGTCCCACGGAGCCACGACTGCGTGTCCATGACTCCAGAGGATTTCAGTGACGTCAGGACAACTTGTGGGAGTTGTTGACTTTTTCCTTTTACCATGTGGGCTCCAGGGGTTGAGTTCAGGTCACCGAGCTTGGCTCCTTCACATGCTGAACTGCCTCATTATCACCCACCCTTCAACATGATAACACTCCATTTCCATCCACCCGTGATTCTCACATCTTCTTTGCCATTGGTGGGCACTTACATTGTTTCCATATTCCGGATGCTATAAACACTGCTGTACTGAACCTGGGGGTTCAGGTACCTTTGTCAAGTGGAAGCAGGGAGCAAGATAAAAAGTCAGCCTACAAACTAGGAAGTTGAAGTTTCGACTTGTGTTTCTAAGGAGGGTTGAAGTGCTCAGTTCATGGACAGTTCCAACTGTCCACCTAGTGAGTGTGCAGCGCATCATAGCCGAGGCCCTCCTAGGAGTAGATACCAGCTGCCAGCAGTGAGGCGGGCGTGCTGTTTTGGGAATGGGGGCCAGTGTTAAAGATGTCCCACGTAGGCTCACCCCTCACTCGGTGTCTTATTCTCAGGACTGTGGTCCATTTTTCATCTTCCCATGCACTGCTGCCCACTGCAGAAAGAAGCTTCCCTGCCCAAGGGTGAGCATGGCCAGGCCTGCGAGCATAACCGTGAATGTTTAGAAGGCCGTTTAACAACCTGACCATTTAGCAGAATAGCAATAGCAGGTTCTACTCTAGAGCCTGTGATCTTACCATCTGCCTTAATTACTCTGGATCTGAAGAGACACACGGCCACGAAGCTTATATGACAGAAGGCATTTAATTAGCATACTGACAGTTTCAGAGGGACCATTGTTGCTAGGAAGCGTGGTGGTCTGCAGGCAGCCATGGTGCTGGAGCAGTAGCTGAAAACTTACATCCCGATCCTCTGGGCAGCAGGTAGAGTGTGTGACTGAGCCTGTCATGGGCTTTTAGGCCTGGAAGCCCACCCCCAGTGCAGAACTCCAACAAGGCCACGCCTCTTAATCCTCCCCTAACAGTTCCACCAACTGGGGCTGAAATACTTGAGTATGTGAGCCCATGGGGGCCCCTCTCATTCAGACCACCACATGCTTCCTAGGCTTTTGAGTAGGTTTACAGTATCAGGCTTGAAATCCCTTCCCAGGGAACAGACCTCAAACCCAGTCAGAAAGCAACCATTTCCCTAACTATGGTGCCACTGTTGCATAGCTTGTCTGTCAGGTCTCTTGTAGCATGTACGGTCTGACTGCTGGGTAAGAGTATCAGTGTGTCCCCATCCCTCCCCCAGCAGCCTGCACAGCGCCTTCCTGTACTGGGAAATGCTGGCCAGCAGGGAGGAAGATTTCTGGTTGGTTTGAGTTAGATGTTTCCTGTGTCCAGCAGGCAAAGGGACATCCTTTATAAAACAGCAGCAGTCCTGTGCTCACTTTGCGGTGGCCACCTTTGTGCCACCTGCGCCAAGCAGGACCTCTTGTGCTAGGGTAAAGGTTGAGCCATGCACGGATTTCCCAGTGTGTGGTTCAGTTGCTGATCTCTGTGTTGATAGACTGCAGCGCAGCCCGAGGCTGTCCTAGGGGTGAAGCTCTGTTGTTGGTCCTCCAAGCGGTTCTCACACGTCTTTTCTGTGGTGTCTATTGGGTCTGATGTATGGATTGTGGGAAATAAACTGGAAACCTGGGCTGAAGGTTGACACTGAGGTGACCCCAGAAGGGACGTGGACACCCTCTCAGGAACTTTCTGGTGTGTTTCCTATGGAAAAGCAGGCTCAGACTAGTCAGGGCCTTGGCTGTGCACACACCTGTGTTAACCTCTTCCAGTGTCTTTGCTTGTCATAGGAGCCAGAGAATAGAACAGCCATACAAGTGTCTTGTACACTTTGAACGGTTTCTCTGCTTACTCCTGGGGGAGTTTCGGTGGTCTCAGAAGCAAACTATCAGCATTTCTGTTCAGATTTTCAAAGTCACAAGTATAGTCTAAAATTCAGGGTATTTTGATTTTTTTTTTTTTAAAGTAAAGGACTTTGGTTAAAGCACTTTTAGTTTTTAACAGTTATTTTCTTGGAAACACAAATCCAAGAAAGGGGGTTTCTCTGGGCTGGAAATAAAGAGTGGGGTTCAACATCTCTACCAGATCATGACGGCCTTGACTCAGCATGAGGAGTTTGCTGAGCTAGATTGCTTACGCTTCGAGGGGAGGAGCTGGGCGGACGACCCTCAGGGTGAGACCATTGCACAAGGTCCTGTAGTCGCCATTCCAGACTCTGCTGGTTCACATAAGCCACCTTCAAACCCCAAGTCCCCATGTGGTGGCCAGTGCTTTGTCAGTGAGCTGCTCAGGGTGTGATTCGGGTGTGAAGAGACACCCACAGTGTAGGACCGGCTTCAGCCCATTTCTGCAGCTCTCCCCTTCCCACACATCTAGTTCTCAAGCTAGCATTCCCTTTGATGTGTTATAAAACGCACCGACCTGGTGAAGCTGTGTTGTTGAGTTGCGACAAACGTGCCCTGTAAAAAACACTGCCGTGTGCTAGAACATTCTTTCTCTTATTTCCCTTGTGGTGAGTCTTGGCTGCCTTTTTACGCCCGTTCCATGGCTGCCGGGGTCCCGAGTGGTACTGGTTAGTTTGGTTTGTATGGCAGTTGGATGCATGGACTTGCACAGCGAGCCTTTTAATTTGCTGACATAATGCTTTCGTCTTTATGATCACCCCTATGGTGAAAAGTTTCTGAAGAGTGGTGTGAAATGTTAGCACATCCCCTGTGGGTGAGAGGTGCCAGCAGGCATCACGGTGTCTCCAGAGTGAGGATGCTTCATCAGGTCATGGCACCTCATGCCGCAGTTCTTTGCCAGTTGTGGTGGTCCCTTAGGTGTTTACAAGGCCGGTTCATACGAGAAACAAGGTGACTGATTTACTCATTTTGATGTAAAGGTGGATTTGATCTAAATATCAAACTCTTACGCTCAGAGATCCTTTTCAGGTTTGGTAGGGAGAAACCTCCATTTCTGTTTTCCATTCACACATCCCGGTTCCATCCTGTTATAGTGAAGGGTACGTGGAAGGGGCCTCCGTCAGCTGACATTACAGAGGGCCTTTGCAATAGGTCTTCTCTGGCACGTTCTTCCACCCTCAGTCTCACCGTGAACCAGGAGACCAGGAGCTCGAAGAGGCTCACACCATGAACTAGGAGACCAGGAGCTCGCAGAGGCTCACACCATGAACCAGGAGACCAGGAGCTCGCAGAGGCTCACACCATGAACCAGGAGACCAGGAGCTCGCAGAGGCTCACACCATGAACCAGGAGACCAGGAGCTCGCAGAGGCTCACACCATGAACCAGGAGACCAGGAGCTCACAGAGGCTCACACCGTGAACCAGGAGACCAGGAGCTCTCAGAGGCTCACACTGTGAACTAGGAGACCAGGAGCTCACAGAGGCTCACACCATGAACCAGGAGACCAGGAGCTCACAGAGGCTCACACCGTGAACCAGGAGACCAGGAGCTCGCAGAGGCTCACACCATGAACCAGGAGACCAGGAGCTCACAGAGGCTCACACCGTGAACCAGGAGACCAGGAGCTCACAGAGGCTCACACCGTGAACCAGGAGACCAGGAGCTCGCAGAGGCTCACACCGTGAACCAGGAGACCAGGAGCTCGCAGAGGCTCACACCGTGAACCAGGAGACCAGGAGCTCGCAGAGGCTCACACCGTGAACCAGGAGACCAGGAGCTCGCAGAGGCTCACACCGTGAACCAGGAGACCAGGAGCTCGCAGAGGCTCACACCGTGAACCAGGAGACCAGGAGCTCGCAGAGGCTCACACCGTGAACCAGGAGACCAGGAGCTCGCAGAGGCTCACACCGTGAACCAGGAGACCAGGAGCTCGCAGAGGCTCACACCGTGAACCAGGAGACCAGGAGCTCGCAGAGGCTCACACCGTGAACCAGGAGACCAGGAGCTCGCAGAGGCTCACACCGTGAACCAGGAGACCAGGAGCTCGCAGAGGCTCACACCGTGAACCAGGAGACCAGGAGCTGCAGAGGCTCACACGTGAACCAGGAGACCAGGGGAGGCTCACAGAACCAGGAGACCACATGAGAGGCTCACACCGTGAACCAGGAGACCAGGAGCTCGCAGAGGCTCACACCGTGAACCAGGAGACCAGGAGCTCGCAGAGGCTCACACCGTGAACCAGGAGACCAGGAGCTCGCAGAGGCTCACACCGTGAACCAGGAGACCAGGAGCTCGCAGAGGCTCACACCGTGAACCAGGAGACCGCTCGCAGAGGCTCACACCGTGAACTAGGAGACCAGGAGCTCACAGAGGCTCACACCGTGAACTAGAAGACCAGGAGCTCACAGAGGCTCACACCAGGCACTAATGGTTCAGCTCTTCTGCCATCTTTCTCTGTAAAGATTGTGGTAAGATATCCACAGTACAAGTTGATGGCTTCAGATTTGGAAGTGCACAGTCCAGTGGCATCAGGTGCTAGTGCACCACTGTCGACGTCACTCGTCTGCAGAACTCACCTTGTGAATACAACTCCACCCTTCCTTCTTAATTTAAAAGCATTTATAAAGTGGGTACAAGTTTGCTTGTACGACATTTAGGTCTGGTAATTTGAGTTACTTAGTTTTGGGGTAGAGTAGGTAGGTGGTCATGAAAACATGTATACAGTGTTTGGATTTTGGACCTAAATCTTTTAGGTGTTTCTAGGTCCAGGTTGGAATTCATCTCTTCTCCTTCTCCTCCCTCCTCCCCTCCCTCCCTCCTCCCCTCCCTTCATCCTCCCCTCCCCTCCCTCCCCCTCTCCCTCTCCCTCCTTCCCTCCCTCCTCCTCCCTCCCTTTCTCCCTCCTTCCCTCCCTCCTTCCCTCCCTCCCTCCCTCCCTCTCCTTCCCTCCTTCCCTCCCTCCTTCCCTCTCCTCCCCACCACCTTCTTGCCTTTTTTCACTTTTTGGTTTCCTGGTTCTGAGGATGAACACTGGGCATTGTGTGTGCTAACCTGCTAGGCAGCCACTCCCCTGAGCTACATCTCCAGCTACTGCAGGCTTTCGACATCTGTCGATATTTATGGAGCTGGTGTCATGCTCCGTTAGATGCTAGAAATACATAAATCGAGAGACTTTGATTTATATATTTTACTAATCAATATCAATAGAATGCAATTAACAGTGGCAGTGGTTATATTTTAAATACGACAGTCATGAAAATGCTCTCTTGTGATTGGTACTGGCACCTGCTTCCGTGACACTGCCAAGAGGAATTGCTTTCAGATGTGAATTCCACAATAACCAAAAGAGATTCTTCTCTCTAGGCAAAGAATGGTTATTTCCAGTGACTTGTAAAACATTGTTGTTGGAAATGACTCATTAAATTTCTTATGTATTTTTATTCTATTACATGATTCATAGAAATAAATCATTTTTTCGAGCTGTCGCCTTTGTTCCCATTTTGTGTATTTGTATCTGAATATAAAGGTACCTTCATGGGAAGGGTTTTCTATTTAATTTTATATAAGATATGAAATAATATAGTACTATGTAATGCATAAGTAAAAAATGCCACACAGGCATGAGGATAGCCCAGTCTGATGCAGGCGTTGTCTTGGTTTTGTTTCTGTCTTCCCAGATGACTTGAGTTTTCTGACAAGATCTAACCAATCTAGCTCTGAAGAGAGTGAGGTAGGAGACCAGACAAAGGGTCTTGAAACAGATGCCATCTGCATAGAGCAGGAATATGTATTCAGAGACTCAGTTTGAGAGAATCACCACATAGACACACACATGCCATAGGTACACATAGAGACTCATACCACATACACAGACATACCCACACTCACCCACTCACCTCACCCACCCACCACCCCACCCACTCACCCGCTCACCCGCCCCCCGCCCCACCCACCCACCCACCCGCTCATCCACCCGCCATTCACCACCACCCACCACCACCCACCCACCCACCACCCCCACCACCCACACACCCACCCACCCACTCAACACCCACCCACCCACCCACCCACTCACCCACCCACCCACCCACCCACACTCACCCACTCACTCACCCACTCACTCACCCACTCACTCACTCACTCACTCACTCACTCACTCACTCACCCACTCACTCACTCACTCACTCACCCACTCACCTCACTCACCCACTCACTCACCCACTCACTCACTCCCACCCACTCACTCACTCACCCACTCACTCACTCACTCACTCCTTTCACCTACCCACCCACCCACTCTTCGTCTGGACCAGCTGTAGATTTGGGAGAAAGAGTGGATTGGTCTCTGATGTAGCACATCCTTTCCACACAGAGAGACTAAATAAAGACAGCATGCTGAACGCACAGACCACATGCATGTTTTTGTGAGGGAAGCCTTAGCCACTCTTGTGAGTAGACTGAGTAAAGAAAGATAGTTGTATGGACTTAACTTTTGAGTAAGAAATGCAGACAGTATGTATGGCAAAAATACTTTGAATGTGGAGAAAAGACTGATTTAGTATCTGTTGTGTTCATAGTTTCTTGTGTGTTGATACAAAGAAAGCAGCAGTAGAGGAAAATGAACAAAGGTACTGAGAGTCCAGCAACAGGAAAAGACATAAACACATCCCGCTCACTTGTGACTGGTGTGGACTGCTGGGGCAGGGGAGGGGCAAAGGGTGGGGATGAGGACGAGGGACAGCTACATTCTGGAGGCAGAAACTGATGAGGGAGGTTATTTTTATATTTTGCTGTTGGAAATGTGGAGTAGTCAAACCCCTTGGAAGGTGATATGACACTAGCTATAAAAATTAAAAATACATATGCCAGTTGACTTAGCACTTCCCTTCTCTGGAATTCAGCCCATAGAAACATAGTCAGCATGGGTTTCTGTTTATAGTGACAGATAACTGAACACACAGTTTGTGTTTGCCAGTAGGGAAATTATCAAGGGAATATGTGTGCATTATAGCTCTACATAGTGCATTCCTAGTTATCATTAGCAAACAATGAAAAATGAGTATTACAGTAAGGCTCTCCAGTGATAAAGCATGTGTGTGTGTGTGTGTGTGTGTGTGTGTGTGTGTGTGTGTGTGACACAGTATAGACACAGGAGGAGTGTTGGCTTGGACCATCCAGATTGGTGAAGGTTGTAGTAGGGTGTGTGTGTGTGTGTGTGTGTGTGTGTGTGTGTGTGTGTGTGACACAGTATAGACACAGGAGGAGTGTTGACTTGGACCATCCAGATTGGTGAAGGCTGTAGTAGGGTGTGTGTGTGTGTGTGTGTGTGTGTGTGTGTGTGTGTGTGTGTGTGTGTAGACAAGTATACGTACGTTCCTGTATGCAGTGGTATGTGTATACACATGTGCACATGAGGTCAGAGGTTGACTCTGGGTGTGTTCCTCATTCATCCATCACTCTTGTCTTTTGAGGCTGGGTTTGTCAGTGAACCTGGAGCTGGTGATCTGGCTAGACTAGCTGGCCAGGGAGCTGCAGGGCTTCAGCTCAGGAGGCACGGTGTGTGCTCTCTCTCAGGTCTTACACACATGGGTGCTGGGACCCACACTCAGGCCCTCATGCTGGTGTAGCACATACTTTACTAGTGGAGCCATTTCCCCTTAGTGTTGTTTTTAAATTTTATTTTTGAGGTTATAATTACAACATTTCTGCCTTCCCTTTGTGTCCTGTCCAGTTGTTCTGTCCAGCAGGACAGTCAACGAGGGTCCAGAGGGTATCTGGAAGAGAATGGGGGACAAGAGACATGAAGAAGGACGCCAAGACAAGAGTCTGATCAAGGCGACAATTTTATCTTTTCCCAAGGCTGAATTTATACCATAGCAGGGGTAACAGAGGGAGGGGGGAAATGGGAAACATCTACGCAGGCCAAGGACACTGCTCCTGTGGTTAGGCAATGGCTGAAGTCAACAGGATGTCAGAAAGGTCACAGGTTTGTCATATCATTAGGCAACCTGACCACCAGATTTTTTTTTTTTTTTTTATTAACTTGAATATTTCTTATATATATTTCGAGTGTTATTCCCTTTCCCGGTTTCCGGGCAAACATCCCCTTCCCCCCTCCCCTTCTTTAGGGGTGTTCCCCTCCCGATCCTCCCCCCCTTGCCGCCCTCCCCCAACAATCTAGTTCACTGGGGTTCAGTCTTAGCAGGACCCAGGGCTTCCCCTTCCACTGGTGCTCTTACTAGGATATTCATTGCTACCTATGAGGTCAGAGTCCAGGGTCAGTCCATGTATAGTCTTTAGGTAGTGGCTTAGTCCCTGGAAGCTCTGGTTGCTTGACATTGTTGTACATATGGGGTCTCGAGCCCCTTCAAGCTCTTCCAGTTCTTTCTCTGATTCCTTCAATGGGGGTCCTATTCTCAGTTCAGTGGTTTGCTGCTGGCATTCGCCTCTGTATTTGCTGTATTCTGGCTGTGTCTCTCAGGAGCGATCTACATCCGGCTCCTGTCGGCCTGCACTTCTTTGCTTCATCCATCTTGTCTAATTGGATGGCTATATATGTATGGGCCACATGTGGGGCAGGCTCTGAATGGGTGTTCCTTCTGTCTGTTTTAAGCTTTGCCTCTCTATTCCCTGCCAAGGGTATTCTTGTTCCCCTTTTAAAGAAGGAGTGAAGCATTCACATTTTGATCATCCGTCTTGGGTTTCATTTGTTCTAGGCATCTAGGGTAATTCAAGCATTTGGGCTAATAGCCACTTATCAATGAGTGCATACCATGTGTGTTTTTCTGTGATTGGGTTACCTCACTCAGGATGATATTTTCCAGTTCCAACCATTTGCCTACGAATTTCATAAAGTCATTGCTTTTGATAGCTGAGTAATATTCCATTGCGTAGATGTACCACATTTTCTGTATCCATTCCTCTGTTGAAGGGCATCTGGGTTCTTTCCAGCTTCTGGCTATTATAAATAAGGCTGCGATGAACATAGTGGAGCATGTGTCTTTTTTATATGTTGGGCATCTTTGGGTATATGCCCAAGAGAGGTATAGCTGGATCCTCAGGCAGTTCAATGTCCAATTTTCTGAGGAACCTCAGACTGATTTCCAGAATGGTTGTACCAGTCTGCAATCCCACCAACAATGGAGGAGTGTTCCTCTTTCTCCAAGATCCTCGCCAGCATCTGCTGTCACCTGAGTTTTTGATCTTAGCCATTCTCACTGGTGTGAGGTGAAATCTCAGGGTTGTTTTGATTTGCATTTCCCTGATGACTAAAGATGTTGAACATTTCTTTAGGTGTTTCTCAGCCATTCGGCATTCCTCAGCTGTGAATTCTTTGTTTAGCTCTGAACCCCATTTTTTTAATAGGGTTATTTGTCTTCCTGCGGTCTAACTTCTTGAGTTCTTTGTATATTTTGGATATAAGGCCTCTATCTGTTGTAGGATTGGTAAAGATCTTTTCCCAATCTGTTGGTTGCCATTTTGTCCTAACCACAGTGTCCTTTGCCTTACAGAAGCTTTGCAGTTTTATGAGATCCCATTTGTCGATTCTTGATTTTAGAGCATAAGCCATTGGTGTTTTGTTCAGGAATTTTTTTCCAGTGCCCATGTGTTCCAGATGCTTCCCTAGTTTTTCTTCTATTAGTTTGAGTGTATCTGGTTTGATGTGGAGGTCCTTGATCCAGTTGGACTTAAGCTTTGTACAGGGTGATAAGCATGGATTGATCTGCATTCTTCTACATGTTGACCTCCAGTTGAACCAGCACCATTTGCTGAAAATGCTATCTTTTTTCCATTGGATGATTTTGGCTCCTTTGTCAAAAATCAAGTGACCATAGGTGTGTGGGTTCATTTCTGGATCTTCAATTCTGTTCCGTTGGTCCATCTGTCTGTCTCTGTACTAATACCATGCAGTTTTTATCACTATTGCTCTGTAATACTGCTTGAGTTCAGGGATAGTGATTCCCCCTGAAGTCTTTTTATTGTTGAGGATAGTTTTAGCTATCCTGGGTGTTTTGTTATTCCAGATGAATTTGCAAATTGTTCTGTCTAACTCTTTGAAGAATTGGATTGGTATTTTGATGGGAATTGCATTGAATCTGTAGATCGCTTTTGGTAAAATGGCCATTTTTACTATATTAATCCTGCCAATCCATGAGCATGGGAGATCTTTCTATCTTCTGAGGTCTTCTTCAATTTCTTTCTTCAGAGTCTTGAAGTTCTTATTGTACAAATCTTTTACTTGCTTGGTTAAAGTCACACCGAGGTACTTTATATTATTTGGGTCTATTATGAAGGGTGTCGTTTCCCTAGTTCCTTTCTCGGCTTGTTTCTCTTTTGTGTAGAGGAAGGCTACTGATTTATTTGAGTTAATTTTATACACAGCCACTTTGCTGAAGTTGTCTATCAGCTTTAGTAGTTCTCTGGTGGAACTTTTGGGATCACTTAAATATACTATCATATCATCTGCAAATAGTGATATTTTGACTTCTTCTTTTCTGATCTGTATCCCCTTGACCTCCTTTTGTTGTCTGATTGCTCTGGCTAGAACTTCAAGAACTATATTGAATAAGTAGGGAGAGAGTGGGCAGCCTTGTCTAGTCCCTGATTTTAGTGGGATTGCTTCAAGTTTCTCTCCATTTAGTTTAATGTTAGCAACTGGTTTGCTGTATATGGCTTTTACTATGTTTAGGTATGGGCCTTGAATTCCTATTCTTTCCAGGACTTTTATCATGAAGGGGTGTTGAATTTTGTCAAATGCTTTCTCAGCATCTAATGAAATGATCATGTGGTTTTGTTCTTTCAGTTTGTTTATATAATGGATCACGTTGATGGTTTTCCGATATTAAACCATCCCTGCATGCCTGGGATGAAACCTACTTAATCATCGTGGATGATTGTTTTGATGTGCTCTTAGATTCGGTTTGCCAGAATTTTATTGAGTATTTTTGCGTCGATATTCATAAGGGAAATTGGTCTGAAGTTCTCTTTCTTTGTTGGGTCTTTGTGTGGTTTAGGTATAAGAGTAATTGTGGCTTCATAGAAGCTGACCACCAGATTTGTATGAGTCTTCTGCAGCTGGCTGGCGACTTTCCATGAACCCAGTCATACTTAACTCTAACTATACTATCAACATCAATAATGGAGGGTTTTAAGGACACCGCTCCCAACATCTCCCCCTTCCTTATAATCAAACGAAAAGGTGACCCTCGGGAACTGTGCCTGTCTTAGGTTGGAGCGATATTTGTCACATGGTCAAGAGAATCTTGTGGCCAGGGTCTGCCATGGGATAAGACAGTAGCTAATGGTGGCCCTCCTGTCTTAGGCCCTTTATTCATGAATATATCACTCTCTTACCCATCATTGACTGTCCAGCTCAGCACGCAGGGGTGACAGTTCATTGATGTTTCAGCAAAGGCATCAAGACCGCAGGCAGAAAAGAATGTTGGGCTCATTTGGCTCAGGGACAGAAAGGTCCTTGCCTGGGCTGGGAGGAGATGTGTAGGTGAGCTTGGCTCTCACAAAGGCATCCTCCATAGCTAGCCTATGAAAATATACCTGAATAGGTTTTGCTGCTCTATTATATTATCTACCTGTTGTTTAATAAAGCTGCTTAAATGATTAAATGCCCAAGGGCCAAAAGATAGAAGCAAAAGAAGGCCTACTAGGGTGCCCAACATGGAGGGAAGCAGGGTGGACAACCAAGGGGAGGTGGAGAACCAATTTTGATACCAGCTCTCAGCTTTTTCTCTTTCTTGTTTTTTCTTTTCTAAGCCTTCTCTGACCTTTTTCATGCTCTCTTTAGCCCTATTCTAAGACACAGACAGTATCCAAGCACTGCCTTTCTCTTACAAACCAGAATTCAGTGTGATTGCTCAAAGTTGGGAAATTAAAGGTAAAAAGCCAATCAGAAATAAGTACACTTGTTAGCGTGTATGGTTTATGTAAAAAGGGGGGAGCAGACACCTTTGCTCCCTCCAAAGCCTCCCTTAGCTCTCCTCACTCTATTTCAAAGTCCTGACTCCGTTCTTCATCAGTGGTTTTTGCATGCATTTGCATCCTCCCACATACACACCCCTAAACATAAGCTGCTTAGTCTGTTTAATATTACGTGTGTGTATGCTTTTAGTGCTGACCGTTTGACACTGAACGACCACTTGTGCTCTTGGTTGGGGAGGCCACCTCTTCTGTTATGTTCTCAGTGTTTAAGTGAACATTGGTGTTTGATAAAGGATTTGTAAGTTCTGTGGTAACAAAGTATAGCTCCTTTGGAAACTTAGTCCCATGATCTGTCAGGCAGTCCATACTTTTGGGGTTAATTGCTTTATATTTGGGAGTTTTCATGGGACTTATACCCAGAAGAAGAGGAAGAAAGCCACTGATGCATGAAGACATTGTAGATATTTAAACATTGGCACGTAACTAAATTTGCATATCGATGGAGCATTGGTTGGTAATGGAGCCATCACAGTGCCATTGTGAGGTCCTTAGGAGCTCAGCACTGCCGTTTGTAATACAGGGAGTGTAAAAGCAATGTAAAGTGGCACATGCAGTCTGAATGTATTTCTGTGTGCTAGAAGGAACCAGGATGAAATGCAGACAGAAAGGCAGGGTTGTGGCGAAGAATCTGCATTATTTTGACAATAAAATCAGACAAAGTGTTGGCAACATTGAAAGTGAAATTTAGGAAACTGTTATATGTGGATCGGCAACTCCACACTTTGTGTGTGTGTGTGTGTGTGTGTGTGTGTGTGTGTGTGTGTGTGTGTAGAGTGTGGCAAGACTATTTATGCCTCAGGTATGTATACAGTGTTTATATTTGTATTCAAGATTCTCTGGGCTGGTTAGCCTAATGGTATACGTCTTACGTCCAGAGGTTGGCACCAACCAGGCAATTCCAGGAGAGTTTAGCTTGTATTATTTCTTCACTCATTTGATGATTAAGATTTTTTACTCTTGAAATCCACACAAATGTATGAGGATTAAGTAATAGAAATGTTTCTGGAAGGGGACAGGATGAGAGGGAGACCCTGTTTGGGGAGGTCTGGGCATCTCCCTCACACTGTGCTTTTTGGGTTCATTGTGTTGTGCTAGGCTGATGAGAGTGTGCAGTGTTTATTTTGTTGGGTCGTCTGGCTGTCTTGAGAGGATGTTGGCCGTCTGATTTTTAGCCATTTCTTCATCCCATTCTCAATGCCTTCTCTTTTTGGAATTTTAATTACAGCATGGTTGCTTTTCTGGCAGTGTTTAGAAGCCCAGGAATGGATGCTTTTCCTTTTCTTTTTCTCCTTTTAAGTAACAGGTGCGTGCGTGCGTGCGTGCGTGCATGCGTGCGTGTGTGTGTGTGTGTCTGTACACATGTGCACACACATGAATGTATGTGTCAGCATGTGTGTGTACATGAGTATCTCTGAGCATCTCTTATATGCATTTGTGCATGCCTTTACTTGTATGAGCATGTGTGTATGTGTGTGTCCATCTCTTGTATGCATGTGTGCACATGTGTGTGTACATATCTTGTATGCATGTGTGGTTGCCTTTGCTTGTATGAGCATGTATGTACACATGTAAGTGTGTGCACCACTCATGTATGCATGCATGCCTTTGCCTATCTGAGAATGTGTGTACACGTGTGTGTGTGCCTTCGTTTGTGTGAGCATGCATATGTGTGTGCATGTACACATCTCTTGTATGTATGTGTATGCGCATCTCTTGTTTGTGTGTGCTTCAGTTTTGATACTCTCACTGTGCTTACCTTTCCCCTGCTGTGTAAGCTTTACAGACAGCTCTGTGACGGTTTCTTTCACATTTTTGAATCACTGGCATTTTTCATTTTGCTCTTTCTTAGTTTTTTTCTCATTCTTGTTATCCCTTTTATATGCTATCTCTTATTCCATTATATTTTCAAATTGGGTACATTAAAACATTGTTTTGGGCTGGCAAGAAGGCTTAGGTAAAGGTGCTTGCTGGTGAGTTTGAACCCTGAAACTGACATGGTGGAAGGGGAGAACCAGTTCCTGTACTGCTTCTTCTGACCACCGCTCTTGGGCTATGGCACCCACATGTATGTGTGAGTGCACACACAAACACTAAATATAAACACCGAGTCTGCTTCATTACAGGAGAGGGTGTGGGATCATCGGGAACTGGAGCTACAGGCAATTGTGAACCATCACGAAGGTGCTGGGAACTGAACCTGTGTTTCTGTGAGAGCAGCCAGTGCTCTTAGCCACAAAGCCATCCCCCAGTCCTTCCCATCACTATTTTTAAAACTTGAGATAATTTGTGTCATGACTACAGGCTAACTGATCACATTAGGGAACTAAAGCCACATACGGAAACTCTGCTCACACGCACCTTACCTCACAGCCACTCCCAGTCGTTTAATTGCTTTCCAGTAAGAACCTGGAATTTATCCCCTTCCTAACTTGGTAGAACTTTATGTAGAAGCTGTTGACTCCACTATTACCATGGCAGATTTCTGCTCACCTTTGTGGGCAGATAAAAAGCAAAACTCAGTCATTGAAAGTGCTAACAAGAATACTAACAAGAATAATGTTAGTAATTGTATGCCAACCCTTTAAAATAGGTTTTTTTTTTTTTTTTTTTTAGAAAAAAATATTACTTACAAAAGCTTCTGGAGAAATTAGAAGTCTCAATTGTCGTATAATTACAAGAAACTGAATCTTCCCACAAAGCAAGCAGCAAGCTTCCATGATTTACTAAGCCAAAGTTATTTTTTAAACCAAAATTCTAAGAAATAGATTATTCCATTCTGATGCAATCTCTTTTCATTAACAGAAAAAGAGGAATATTTTCTAGCCAGTTCTGAGAGCCCAGCTCAAACCTGATATCTAAACCCCATGAAGACACCATGAGAAACAGAAACTGTAGATGCTTCCTGGTTCCATGGAGTCTGGAGCTCTCCAAGGACAGTCCTGTCACCAGACAGGTCATCCTAGGTGTCCCAGGACAGCTATATCACATGACCCATAGGTCCAGAGTGACGGTCTCACTTGATGAGCATTGTGAATTCCTGGTGATGATGATTAGCAAATAAAGGGAGTAGGGATCCGGCCATCCTTAGGAGCCAATCAACCTGTTTCTAGCAGGCCTCCTTCCTATATGGGGAATGTTAGAAGATACCGTATAACCAGGAATAGTAAAGTCACACTGAGCTCATATATGGCGTAAACAGCACTCACTACCAAGGACTCCAGGGACCTGGCTATAGAAAGTGGTGTTCAGTCTTTCAGTCCTCAGCTAGGATGATCTGTCCCTGGAATCTTCTGAAATTATTTTTGATCATTCAAGTCTAGTGATCTGATGCCAGTGGTTGGCAATCAGTTGGAAAGCTTCTCCAAATGGTCTCTGCGTAGGCCTGTGTGGTCTCTCTGTAACCTGGCGTCTGTATTCCAAAGGCAGAGATGTGGACCAGATGCCCGAGGAGACTGCTGATGCCTGGCTGTCCTCCAGTTGGTTAAGGTGGATCAGGGTCAGGAGAGAGGATGGTGCTGGTGTCCACTTTAGAAGGGTGCATGTGACTGTCTTCAGCAAAGGCAGCCTGCCTCGTGGTATCATGTGTGTACTGCAGCAGTGGTTAGCGTGGTCCATGTCCAGTGACAAGAGGACAGAACCTGAGGTGATAGGAGTGTAATGGGGGAAAGAAAGCTTGCTGCCTGGAGGCAAAATGATTATTTGCATATAAAATTAACATGAGAGAGTGTAGAAATAAATCATTACCCACGAGCCTATACCAAAGAAAGGTGGAGGTACAACAGTCTGCTAGACATTGTGAAGGAGACACTAGAGCATAGAAGAGACCGTAGAGCATCAGAAGCACGCCAGACAGGAGATGCACAAGTCCTTTAGGGAAGATAAACGTCACTGCTAAGCCATGCTGTACCTTAGTGACAGTTGCCAGGCTCAGGGTAGGACTGTTCAGTGATGCATGGGTGTCCATCAAAATAATTCTGCAGCTAGAAATACATACACACACCATGTTCCAAAATAAGTGTATAAAGATGTTAGTTCATAATAAAAAATGGGGGAAAACATCCATATTAGAACTTCAATTTCTCTACATGTAAATGTTAAGCTGTAGCTAGCTTAAACAATTAAATGTCTAAAAATCCTTTCTATGTAGTAAGTATACAGGTATATATCTAAAAAAAAATGCAAAACCAAAGAGATTTAAAAAGACTAAAACTGATTATTAAATAACTTGTTCATCAAAAGCTGCTTTAAGAAAGTAAAAACCTAGCTTATAATTTAGAAGATGCTCACAATGCATGGATTTGACAGTCTGGGCTAGTGACGTGGCTCCACAGAGAGAGGCACTGACTCAGGACACCCACAGCGTGCCCTGTCTCTGCATATATGTACACAGACTTAAGTGTAATACAAAGGAGCTGAAATCCAACTGTGTGCTTGTTGGTAGTCAGTGAAGAGCGAAAGGGTAAGGGTTCGTTCATTTGCAGGAGTGGGAGACTGTGTGGAGGGGTAGGGAGGGACGTTGTCCTCAGCACTGAGTTTTCTGTTTGTTGTGGAAAGGCATCCATCATTCCTTTGTTGTGTGGTCTTTAACCAGACATTTTGGCTTATTCTTGCTTTTAATCATGAGCACTGACTTGATGTAGAATCTGCCTTCCCTTGATGCACAGAGGTGCAGGTCAGACATTTTGCTGGGAGATTTAGAGCTGAGACTAACAAGGGCCTAGAAGACCTTGGTCTGTTTTGCCTCATTAATCATCATTCCCAATGTACCAATTAAAAATATTCTTTGACTTAATAGTCCAGGAACTGCCCAGTGTAAGGTGATAAGAAGCAAAGGCCGTGGCCCGAACTCCCCGTACTACCTCAGGTTTCTTGCAGAAATAGGACAGGGGTGTCCTCTAGTTGGTAAGGCGGCTGTCCCTATCTCACATGAGAGATTTGTAACGCCATAGGCTCTGTCATGATCATGTTTGTTAGTGTTCCCTCTTCTACACCTGGAAACCCAAAATACCAGAGAGAAAAACTCAAGAGTTGGCAAGGCAGGGGTGTGGCCAATGAGGCTGGTGGCCAATGAGGTGGGTAGCCAGTGAGGGGTGTGGCCAGCGAGTGAATGTGGCCAGTGAGGTGGGTGGCCAGCCTTTTCCAGTTGGTCAGTGACTTCATTTGGTGCTCAGTGGCCTGTGTTCATTGGAGCTGAGACACTCAGTAGCCCTCGTGTCCTTCTCTGAAAGCTCTTTCTCTGTTCAACTTTCTGGTTGTCTGCTTTGCTCTTGAGTAGCTTTGATGTCGGAGACATAAGTTTATTTGTGTGTAAATACTTGCAGTGTGGGAAAGTGTAACATGGAAACGTAAAAAAAAAAAATCCACTTGTAAAATGCTATTTTAAAGCATTTGTGCTTGTCTTCAGTTTCTAAGAGAAACAAACTTTCTTTGACTTTTGCTAATATTTTGGTGGAAATACTAGGTAGATTGGATTGTAACATTTGGTTTTTCTGCCTATAATTTAAAGTTATAAAAGGTATTTTTCTGTGAAACAATGGCCATCTGTGTTTTCTGCTTCCCTGCCCTGCCATGTTTCCAGGGACAGGTGTTGAGACGCGTGTATCTGAACCCTGTGCTTATGGTTGCTGTGTTGTGATTTTCTGGCTGAAGACCTGTGCCCCTCTAACAGGGAAGAAGCTGTGATCCCCTTCCTCAGCCTCTGCCTCTGCCCTCAGTGGTCGCATGGGGATTTGGTACAGCTATTCCGTGTTTGCATTATAGCAGTTATATACGCTCAGGACAGGAGTGGGCTGTGTACGTCTCTTGTCCGGTGTGTTGGTTTCTGTTTTCAGTCAGCTAACATTGTACTCACTAACGCAGCTCTAAACTTCCTCCCCAGTGCTGAAAATTCCACTCATGATGACAAGCCACGACGGGGTCTGTTATTTGCCTTGGCTTGAACATGTCTCCTAGGGACTTCTTGACCGTATGCAGTCTTCCTGACCCTTCCTGACATGGAGGCAGTTTACCTGTATGAGAGATGGATTTCCCAATCTCATGTCTTCATTCTTGTCTTACACATTTTTTTTTGTCTTTTTGTGGCCCCAGGGGTTTTGAACCCAGAACCCAGGGCCCTATGCGTGCTGGACCAGCACTCTGCCATTGACTCATCCCCATCTGCACTAGACATTTGTAAGAAAGAGTCAGTGGAATAAAGACACCTCGTGGGCGTGGACATGACTTTATTCTTTCCTGAACTCGATGAGCTATTTGTCTGGCTGGTTGTAGGACTTTGTGGTGCACATAATTTCCCTCTGAGCCCCTCCCAGTGCCTTCTGCCTTCCCGAGGCTGCTGCTTGAAGCCTTCCCGCTTGGTGGAGCCTGCCTCTCCTTCGGAGGCCCACGTAGTCTTACAAAAGAAAGGTTTTTGAATTTCTTTGCTAGTGATTTTGGAGTTCTTTATAGAATTCCCCTGATCAACTATTACATAGCTTGATCTGAAACTTGATATTTCACTCATTTTCCATTTTCTTGTATATGTTTCATTTTAAGGGAGTTTCCCCTTATTTTCCATTCTACAATTCTTTATTTCATCAATCATAATTTACATGTCTAAGACCTTTCAGTCTCACCTTCTCCCTCTCCCACTCTTTCTTCACAAACTTAGGAAGTTCTGTTTTTGGTTCAGTGGCGTGCGTCCTGCTGTTAGCTTTCTGAGGATACTCTGTGTGCAGGACTTGCTCTTTCATCCACCCATTCCTGGTGTGGTTGTCTGGTCTCTGTGTCTTGGCTGTTACTCCCAAGTGTCCTGGGAATCCTGTTCATAAGTGTCTTAGGGTTTTTCCTGCTGTGAGGAGCCACCATGACCATGGCAACTCCGTTATAAGAGTGCAGGGAGACTTGGTGCTGGAGAGGGACTGAGAGTTGTACATCTGGGTGCTCAGGCACCAGGGAGGAAGAACGACCTTGGGCCTGGCTTGAGCTTCTGAAACTTAACCCACCTCTGGTGACACACTCCATTAAGGCCACACCTCCTAATTGTCCCCCTCCTTATGAGCCTGTTTTCATTCAAAGCACTGCAGCCTGTGAGACTGAGGCACTGATGGAGTGTGTAGGGTTGGGCTCCTGTTCCAGGCTTTTCCCTTCTCTTTTGGCATGTTTAATGTCTTCAGTGGCCTCGGGAGTAGCACAAATGTTTAAGTTCCATGTCCACTGTAGCACAGTACATGCCAGATCTGGAATTTGAACCTAGGTAGCTGGATACCACCCTTCCTTCCTTCTAGCCTTCATGCTAGTCTGTCTCTTAATGAAATCAGGAGCTAACAGGAAACACAGTGCATCTGGGTATCTTTTATCCGGGTAGCGCCCGAGAGCACAGACAAGCAGGAGGAGCAGTCTCACTTGAGCTGCAGCTTCTTCAGCTGCAGTGGTGAAAGTGGGCCGAGCTCCCTGCTCTCTGAGTGGTGCTCCCGGCTCTCCTGAGTGGTGCTCCCTGCTCTCTGAGTGGTGCTCCCAGCTCTCCTGAGTGGTGCTCCCGGCTCTCCGAGTGGTGCTCCCGGCTCTCCTGAGTGGTGCTCCCTGCTCTCTGAGTAGTGCTCCAGGCTCTGGGCTGTGCTTCCTGCTCCTTGCTCTCTACCCTCTGCTCTGAGGGCTGTTTGTTCTCCCTGCACAGTGGGCGGTGCTCCCTGCTCTGAGATCCTCACAGGGGCAAAGAACTGTGACTGGCTGTGTGGGTTTTGGGAGGGGATTGGGGTAGTCCTGAGTCTGGTTGAAGTCTTAGTCTCACCTTTACCCAACTGCTAGTCGCCCATTCTTGAGCCCTCTGGGGATTCCGTGAGCTTCCTTCCTTCCCTCATCATACCTGCAGTTGCTTTGTGTGTCCCTCCTTTACCTTGTTTATGTTTAGGAGCAAGCAGAAACATTTTAACTTTCTCTGTCATTTTAAGAAGAAGACTTTTCCAGTAGAAACTTTGATAAATTATATGTTCAAAACTTGAACTTAAAATGTAAAATGTGAGATTTTTGTCCAGTCCCTTCAGTCTGTCTCAGAGGTCCCCTGCACTTGAAGTACGCCCTGGTATTTCCGTTAGATAGGTCCCCTTTGAAGTCATTCCCCAGCACCGGATCGCTTTCTTCTCAGGAGTTTTCTCCTTGTTTGTATCTCTGTGCTTCCCTCCACACCACAGCAGACCAGCCACTCGAGGACTGAGACCGGCAGCTGTGGAGTGGCTCCCCAGGGCGGTCACACTCCCTGTGTCCATGTCTTACTTTCTCGTCTAGTTTCCTCCGACTGTCGTCAGTACCAAGATGGCAGAGTGGGGAGTAGTTATAACATAGCGACCGGGCAGGCTACTGTACGTAAGGTATGGAAGCCCAGAGTAGGTGTTGGGCGTCATTTTTGAGCACCCTGTATTTTTTGAGGTATGCTCTCTTGTTGAAGCCAGAGCTGGGTGATTCTGACTAGTCTAGCTGGTTTCTATGTGGATTCTGGGGATCTAAACAATGGTTCATACACTTGTGGGGCAAATGCTTTATCTTTTTACTGAGCCATTTCTCCGGCCCCTGTAACATTAACTTATAAAACCAGTGCTGTTGGGGTCAGGCTTGGTGGCTCAGGCCTTTAACTCCAGCACTCAGGAGGCAGAGGCAGAAAGATCTCTGTCAATCTGAAGACAGCCTGATGTACATAGCAAGTTCCAGGCTAGCCAGGCCTACAGAGTGAGACCCCATTTCCAAGAAAAAGCCAAAAAAATCCCCACAATCAGCAGCAAAAACATCTGTTGTCTTTTTTCTCTTAAATATGCAAAAGGAAACTATCAAAGGATTTGAATCTAAATTTATTTGTAGAAAGGTTTTAAAATAACATTTCTGTAGCACCTTCCCTTAAACGATCCAGGACACATTTGTTTTTTGACCGTATGGATGAGGAGCTGTGCCCTGTCTTACTTGGTTGTAGGACTTGCTGGAACCTGGAGCGTCCCTGGTCACTGCTCTGCTGTTTTTGCACAGCTCAGTCAGAACCTCGGCATCCACTTTCTTACCACAGGCGAACATGCTGTGTGCTCGTGTTGTCTGCTTGCTGGCGTCTTTCCCATCCCGTGTCAGGATGTGCCTGGTGAAAACACAGGAGCCTTAACTCTGAAAACTCTGCCTTTGAAATGAACACCAAGTACAGAGTACAGCGGGGTTCACGGACGCTAAAAATAGTAATTGGCTCTGGAGGTTGTGGTGCCAGCGTGAAAGGACAGCATGGGGTTTACAGTTTGACTGTTAAGCGTTAGGACACATAGCGTCTTTTCCCATAGTTTCCTCCTGACAGACGCAGTCACAGCAGGCAGGATTCTCCTCAGTCGGGACACAGCGAATGTGACCACCATCGACAGTTCCTGGAAGTCCAGTTTCTATTTTCTATAAAGTATAAATAGCCACGTAGAGATGGCTTAGCTCTGATTTCTAAGTTTATAAACAGAAGTACATCTTTTGAGGAGTGTCACCAGACCGAGTGAACAGTGACAGGGCTGCTGTCCATTCTGTGTTCGCAGTTCTAGTAACTCCGAGCTATTTATAAACTGATCTTCTATTTCCATCCACACACACCCTTTGTACCTTCTACTTTTTGTGCAAATAAATTTGCTTGGCCTAGTGAAAACAATCTGCGATCAGTGCGTTTCTTTGCTGTTACTTTTGTGAAGTGTGTAATGGTTTCTTGATGGAGGTGCTGCCATGTGTTTCTTAAGACATGGAGCATGACTGCTGGTGACCGGGCGCCAGGGCTGCTCTGCGGCATGTGTGGCTTCTGCTTCCCCATCCTCAGCTGCGGGAGGGAATGCTGACACACACTGCTGCTGCCCCTTCACCTTCCCAGGCTGTTCCTTCCTCACTGAGGCCCTGACACAGCGCATGCCCAGCTGGAGCTCATCTCTCTCCTCTTGAGACCGAGGGCAAGGGCGCTCCTGGACGTTCACCTCGTGTTCCTGCCTTCTCTCTCATGAACACACAACTTGACTTACCTTGATCAGCCCAGTAACTTGCTCCACATTTTCCCAAAAGTGCAAAGCAGCTTTAGCTAAAAATACACATATCAAATGCTCCAGAAGTCGTGGCCACAGCTCAAAAATGCTGATCAATTTTGAAAATCTAACTCAGCCCGGCCATGAAACCGAGGGAAGAACCTTTGTGGTGGGGACAGATTTCCAAAAACTCACCACAGTCCTGGGCTTAGCTGGAGTTTGTGCTGATGTCGCCAGACAGCTGAGGGGTAGATGCGGAAAGCAGGAAGCATTACTGATGGGGCCCTAGCGCCACTTTGGGAAAAGCAAATTAAAATGTAAAAGAATATTTTTCCACTCCTGGAGTCCGAACAGAAAATGGCAAAATACATGGTTACTGAAAACATTCCAGAAATTGCTAATTTCGTCAGAAAGTAAAAACCAATTACCAGCCATTTTCTTTAAATGATAAAAATGGACACATACGGTTTAAGAAAGTGTAATAATCTCATAACCCAGATGGGGTAGTTCTAATTTACAGCTCACTATCCTCTGAGTCACGGGTGTGTTTTGATGCAGGTGGCTCACCTCAGCTGTTCTGTGTTTCAGGAGCTGCCTAAAGAATGGATGATGACGACTTTGGTGGCTTTGAGGTAGGTACTGTCTGTTGTTAACTCAGGGGTGGTGAACAGTGGTTTCTCAACTGTTCTTTCTGTGTGTTTTCTCAATTGTGTCTGTGTGTGTGTGTGTGTGTGTGTGTGTGTGTGTGTGTGTGTGTGTGTGTGTGTGTGTGTGTGTGTATCTATAGGCCAGAGGACAACCTCATGTGTCGTGTATGCTGGTGCATGTGTGTGTGTGCATCTAGAGGACAGAGGACAACCTCTTATGTCTGTTCACTTTTATTTTTTCGACAAGGTTTCCACTGGCCTGGAACTTGTCAAGTAGTCTGTGCTGGCTGGCTAGCCAGCCTCAGGTTGGCTTTCCTAGCACTGGGATTATAAATGCATGCCACCCTTGCCCAGAGTTTTAAAAGTGGGTCCTAGTGAAGAATTTCTGGTCTTATGTTGGCAAGGCAAACAGTTTACCAACTGAGCTGTTGGCCCTACCCACAGGATCTATTCTGAATCACTTCAGTGTAACTCTGAAACAAAGATTGAAATCAAGGAAAATTAAGAAATAGCATCCATCCAGACACTGAGGTAGATTGCTGTTGAAGCTTGGATCTTGCCGCCATAGGAATGGTTTAACCTGGGTAATTTATTGCGGCGGGGGAAGCATCAGGGAGTGTTTCTGAGATTGTCAGCCATGGATGGATGGGGCTGAGGACACATCTTTAGAAAATGCTGCTGTGGTGAGATGTGGGAGTTAGACGCCGTCAAGGCTGTTCCCACCTCTGATGACACTTGTGTGCTGTCAGAGTTGGTTCTCTCAGGTTTGGGTGGCTTTCTGGAAGTGCCATTGTCAGCTGCAAATGCAGTGTCTTCCTTAGTTCTTTCCAGTGTGTGCTCATTTTATTGAAATATTTTATAACCAGTTATTTTTATGGAGCCAGTATAGTCTTGCAGGAAAATCTCTGGATTAAGAGTTGGGATGCCAGGGCTCAAGCCCTGGAACCACCCGCAGTGCACAAGAGGACTTTCTTTTTCCTTCTCTTCCTTCTATTTTTTTTTTATTCTTTTAGATATTCATCTAGTTTGGATTTGGTAAAAAGTTAGGGAGCCTAATTGATGTTAGTAGGACAAATGGGCCATTATTCAAGGAGGAATAACGTAGTTCTTTTCAGCAGCAAGTCATGTTCTCTTTCATAGCTGTCAGTGTACAGGCAGCCACTACAGACACACATGTTCTCCGTGTGCAGGCAGCCACTACAGACACACATGTTCTCCATGTGCGGGCAGCCACTACAGACACACATGTTCTCCATGTGCAGGCGGCCATTAGAGACACATGTTCTCCATGTGTAGGCAGCCACTACAGACACACATGTTCTCCATGTGTGGGCAGCCACTACAGACACACATGTTCTCTGTGTTCAGGCAGCTACTACAGCACACATGTTTTCCATGTGCGGGCAGCCACTATAGAAACACATGTTCTCCATGTGCAGGCAGCCACTATAGACACACATGTTCTCTGTGTTCAGGAAGCTACTACAGACACACATGTTCTCCATGTGCGGGCAGCCACTATAGACACACATGTTCTCCGTGTGCAGGCAGCCACTATAGACACACATGTTCTCCTTGTGCAGGCAGCCACTATAGACACACATGTTCTCCATATGTAGGCAGCCACTACAGACACACGTTCTCCATATGCAGGGAACCTCTACAGACACACGTTCTCCATGTGCAGGCAGCCACTACAAACACACATGTTCTCTGTGTGCAGGCAGCCACTACAGAAACACATGTTCTCCATGTGCAGGGAACCTCTACAGACACATGTTCTCCATGTGCAGGCAGCCACTACAGCACACATGTTCTCCATGTGCAGGCAGCCACTACAGCACACATGTTCTCCATGTGCAGGCAGCCACTACAGCACACATGTTCTCCATGTGCAGGCAGCCACTACAGCATAAATTCTCCATGTGCAGGCAGCCACTACAGACACATGTTCTCCACGTGTAGGCAGTCAGTGTTGACATACATGTATTCCATGTTTCATCCAAAAATGTTTTTTAAGCTCATTTGAGTGTTTTTTACTTTTATTTAATACTGTGTTTTGAAACTTTTTCATGTTACTGAAAAGAAACATTTAAAAATTTGTGAAAATGTCATTGACACAGATGAGAAGATGAGTTTCACACTATTACAGAGCTTGCAGTGGTGTTTGGAAGCTGTTATTTAAGGGCCGCATTCAAGCTTGTTCTTGTGTCTCTAAATTATAAAGGATTCATAGGAAAGCCACAGTTGTGATTTCACGAGTGACCGCTGAGTCCAGCCTCTTGTCAGAATGTGGTTGGACCTTTCCACACCAGATCCTGCAATGACTGGCCTGAGGGCTTCATGGTACTCACCTGCTTCCTTTCAGTCCTGCTGTGGAAGGGTGGAAGGTGTTTGTCCTGTGTTTAAGTACAGTGTGCTCATCTCCACAGCTAGTGGGCAGCACAGCCTCATCCTCTGCTGCCTGTGCCCTCTGACTCCTTGTCTGACGACTCTGTGCACAGTAGGAATTAACTAACACTGTGAAGTTAAAACTATGATTCTGTAGTAATCTTGCTCTGACAGTCACTCGAGAGACAGAGAACTTTTGCAGCAACTCTCTAATGCTTGATGCTTGTGAATCCAAAGTAGATGGTTGAAGAAGTCAGGCTCAGTGTTCACTCAGACTAGTCGCTAAGACTTACATTAACTGAAGTGATCTTTTTAAATAAAAAATTGGCCCAGTCTATTTTTAAGGAAAATTTTTACATAGGTGAATAATTGTAGTGAGTTAAATTGGAATATTGGAATAGTTGAAGTAAAGTTCACAGGTGAAAGTTTGATGACAGAAACATGAAATACACATCTGCTTGACAGGAGGTTATTTGGATAAGGAAGGGAATTGTTTGCCTGAGAACTGGCGCCTGGGCACTGTCTGTGGAGAGCAGAGCAGGGCTAGGCAGGGGGTTGGCAGTGGGGTATTCAGAGAGCATGCGAGTGAGAGGTGAGTCTGCAGGGCTGAGTGTGGCAAGTGGTGTGAAGTCCAGCTCTCTGGGTCTCAGGTCATCTTGCCTTGTCTTCCAGGCCGCAGAGACCTTTGACAGTGAGCAAGGTGGAAACCAAGCAGTGTCCCCTGCTGTCCCCTGGGCCACCTTTCCTGCAGGTACAACCTCCTGGTCACATGATTCTTTTTCCTCTATTCAACACGCTTTTGCTATTTTTAAAACCTACTTCTCATGTTTCTTAAATTTACTTTTCTTCCGAACTGAAAAATGTGGTGCCCTCAAGTCACTCCAAACCCAGACTTCCTTTCTTCAAACCATACCTTGCATTGCGCACTCTGTGCGGGTGTGAGGCTACTTGTAAAAGGAGATTATGAAGAGTGAATGAACCTTAGTTCAACATAACATTGTGCAAATTTCTTGGTTTGGGAAGGCATCAAGAAGTTTCTTGGGTCATCTGCTCATGTCATACCCCATTCTACATCTAAAATATTTTATTATTTAAATATAGACACTGCTTTATAGTAAAATCAGAAGTATTACAAGTTAAAAATAATAGTTGGGCCAATAAATAGTTTCAAAAAGTGTTCAATATCCTACCCATCTTGGAGTGCACATAGCATCACTCTGAGACTTCCTCTTATCCCCGTCAGAGTGCCTGCATCTAGAAATCAGCGCTACTGAAGGCTGGGGTGGGCTGAGGAAAGAGGAGCTCTCACCCAGAGCTGGTGGGAACACACCCAGCCCCACCACTCCCGGGCATGGGCCTCACAGGCTGAGCATCTCACCACAGGGATGCTTGCACAGCTGTGCTCGGTGTACTCCTCACAGAAGCAAGGCCACGAGCCAACCTAGATGCTCCCAACAGAGACGTGACAGCATGTACATATGCACACTGGGAGTTGGTCAGCTTTATAACATGGAGTTACAAAGTTTGTAGGAGATAGATGGAGCTGGAAAGTCTGAAGTGAGGCAAGCCAGGCTCAGACTGTCATACATGTGTTCTGTCATACATGTCTCTCAGCTTCTGACTCTCACATATGTGCATGAACCTGGGACTGAGGAGCATCACGGAGGGAACTGGAAGGAAGAGTGGTCAGGAGGGTCATGGAGCACATGTGGTTTGATGGTGGGGAGGGGAGGTGTCGGGAGTGCATGAGCCTGCGCTTGGGTGGGAGCGGGCAGCACAGGGTTGGGGGTTGGAGGAAAGGGTCAACCAAAACTTAGTAAGTATGAAAATAGCATAAGGAAAGTTGCCACTTCGCATGTTAAAAGAAAAGAAAACAGGCTAGTTTTGTCTTCCGGCATCCCATGTCTGCACTCTCCCACCCCCTCAAGGTTCTAACTTCTGGTTTGAAATGTTTCTTGCGTTAGTATTTCTTTTCCCAGGAAGATGTCCAGGTCCCATCCCGTCCTCCCCCCACCCCCATCAGGCTCTGAATGCTTGACACTTAGGTTGCGTGGGGTTAGGCATCGAGTTTGATGGGCTCTGTGATGTGCATCCCTCATTGTAAGATTCCCTTTGTATGTGCATGCTGCCTCTGCATGTATGTGTGTGCATGTGTGTGCATGTGTATGCACGTGTGTGCTGGCACCCTTGGAAAGCCAGGTTTCCTGGTGCTGCAGTTACAGGCAGGCCTGTAGAAGAACAGCAAGTGCTCTTAGTCCCAGAGCGTCTCCAGTGCTGTGTGTAAGGTTATAGATGCCCTCAGGACAGACCCGCAGCTGTGTGGACTAGTAACCGAGTCACTGTGTGGTTTGGACGGCCATGAGAATCAGTAGGAAGAGTCAGTGCGGTCCTTGCGTTTACCCAGCGGCTCAAGGTGGGCAGAAGGTGGGCTATCACCTTGTTACACAGATGAAGAAATGACTTAGGAAGATTGTTTAGTTTATTAGAGATGGGTGTGTATAGGGATGAGATCTGTTCTTTTTAGTCTTCCTGACCATTTTGTTCCTTCTCAGTAGCTCAAGTGTCTGAAAATCTGTCAGCAGGAAACCTTGATGGGACGTGGGCATGACATGAGGGTGGGGTTGAGTTCTGATAGAACGTGGCTGTGAGCAGAAATGGCAGGGTGGGTTGGATTTCCGGCAGTGTGACCAAGTGGAGGCTCTTCAGCCTGTGTATCTGAGTAGCCAGAGACCCATGGGAAAGCTCAGAGCTGGAGTTCCTGGATGGGAAAGTTTCCTGTTGATGGCCGTGGTTGTGTTTGTTTGAGATACCAGGCAGGGATGCTGGAGTGGATATGAGGAAAGAGGAACTCTTATCCACTGCACTGGGAACACAGTCTCCTGGTTAGTTTGAAGGTTTCTCAAAAAAGTAAAGATTTCCATATTCCCTAACTCTACCACTCCTAAAGGCATTTACACAGAGACACTGGTTCCTCCACATTCAGTGCTCCTCTCCTCATAGGGACACGATTGTAAAGATGTAAAGACCACGTGTTAAAGACACGGGCTAGTTTGGATGCTCACAGTCAGGGAGTGGAAGCAGTAGGAGAGGCAGAGTTCTGTGAGGAGAGGGAGAGAGGCTCCTTCAGGGCCTGGGTGTGAGAGGCAGTTCCCAAGAAGCTCCTGTCACTGGTGTGCAGGCTGTGTGTAGGTCAGTGAGTCAGCGACTTCTCTCAGCCCACGTCTCTCTCTTTCCTTCCCGTCCCCCCAAATCCCAGACCTGATGATGCTGTTTTGCTGGGTTCCCTTATTGGTTTGCAGAAATGGACACTAGCAGACCTGGCTAAGGGCTGGCCTTAAAGCCATGGCCGTCTGTCTTTCTCTCCTCTCCTATGTATTGCTGTCTTCCTCTGGCTGCTGGATTCAGGTAGGCAGATCCAGGATCCAGGATTTATCTGATCTATGTGGAGATCACTTCCGGGATGGTGATGTGAACTGGTTACTAGGCATGACATTTCCTTCTACAGTATACCTGCCTGTCATCTCTACAGAAAATATGTTTTCAAGGACATATCTTGGAAGATAACTCAAATATTATGTTTAAGTTTTAAGTATTTTGGGGAATATGGAAAAGTTAATTTTTAGGGTCAAAATACATACTGTGTTAAGCAGTGAGCATAAGAGGTATAGTTTTGTAGTGGGAGTACAGCTTCAAGACAAGCTGGGTGACTGCTTTTCAGCTCCCTGTGAGGATAATTAAATGTCCCTCTTCACGAGTGTGGTTATAGTCTGTGGCTCTTTGGAGGACTAGCATTCCCAGTACCTCAGGACATGTGTCTTCTGTGTAAGTGCTCACTCATGGCAGCCGTCGGTGGGATGGAGGAGCAACAAGGTGTGCACTGTCCTCTGTACACGCTCTGGGATCTGCCCTGTCCATCCTCGTTCAGGATGAGTCTTCACTCCCTGGCTAAACCTTCTGGAAACCCCTCACTCAGAAATGTGTCTCCACTGTGGTTTTAAATCCCGTCAGGTTGACCACAAAGATTAACTGTCACATAACCTAAAACACATAGTTGATTCATAAGTACAGCATGTTATGGGAATTGGAGAAGATTAACTGTCACATAACCTAAAACACATAGTTGAGTCACAAGCACAGCATGTTATGGGAATTGGAGGTTATAAGTGAAGATGGTGAACATGAAACGTTGGCCCTCCTCTTCCTGCTGCCCACAGCCGGAAGCCATTACTTCATTCCAGTGAGAATTCAGGAGAAATGCAGCCTTCCTTGTGGCAGGTTTCTAGCTTCACTCTGTAGACAGCCAAACTGATGTAGACAACCTGTCCTATCACCTCACTGCTTCTTCCTGATGCCCCGCCTCCCACCTCACTGCTTCTTCCTGATGCCCCGCCTCCTGATGCCCCGCCTCCCACCTCACTGCTTCTTCCTGATGCCCCGCCTCCCACCTCACTGCTTCTTCCTGATGCCCCGCCTCCCACCTCACTGCTTCTTCCTGATGCCCCGCCTCCCACCTCACTGCTTCTTCCTGATGCCCCGCCTCCCACCTCACTGCTTCTTCCTGATGCCCCGCCTCCCATCTGCTCATCTGAATCTTAAGTTTTCTTTAAGAAAAGGTGTTGAGAGATTAAAGTGACCTGGACTCAAAGGGGCTTGCAGAGATCAGGGAGCCTTTGGTCTGACCCAGCTCATCTGTATATATGGTATGGCTGAGTAGTTTGGCATTCTTGTGGGGGCTCCTAACATTGGGAGCTGAGGCTGTCCCTGACTCTTGCCTACCCCTGGGACCCTTCTCCCCCTGCTGGTTTGCCTCAAGCAGCCTTGATGTGTTGGTCTGTGCCTGGTCTTCTTGTAGGTAGCATGCTGTGCTGTGTTTAGTTGATGTCCCTGAGAGACCTGTTCTTTTCTGAGGGAAATTGGAGTCAAGTGGATCTAGGGGAGAGGGGAGGTGGTGGAGAGACTGACGAGTGGGAGAATTAAAAAAGAGGGGAGGAAGGTGTGGAACTTTCTGATGGGTTCTGCCTCTGAAACACTGTCATAATGTTATTTTCCTGCCACTTGCTTGACGCTTAGTATATCCTAATTCATATTTTTAAAATGG
The DNA here is from genome assembly GCF_011064425.1 of Rattus rattus. Classification (NCBI taxonomy): domain Eukaryota; kingdom Metazoa; phylum Chordata; class Mammalia; order Rodentia; family Muridae; genus Rattus; species Rattus rattus. Next base: position 5,183,446 of record NC_046159.1, read on the forward strand.
GGGTAAGACTTACGATCTTTGTTATCCTGTAAACTGGAACTTTGTACTATCTGGCACCAGTGGCTTTCCCCTCTCGTGCCCTTCAATTCTGGTAGCCACTTCTGTGCTTCGTTTTGGAATTTGAGCACTCCAGGTGTATTCACGGGTGACTGCAGTCTTGTGTGTCCCTTCGGTTAGAATGACACCCTTCAGTTTCACGGGCATCACGTCTCTTCTAATCCCGATAGCCACCATTTTATTAATGTTTGTGGACACTTGGGTTCCTTCCACCTTTGGCTAATTTGAGCAGTGACAGGCAGGATGGTTGTTAACTCTGATTTTAACTATAATTCTGTCCATAACTTGACTTTACCTGCCTGTTTTAGTCTCCGCATTGCAGAAAATGGGTTTAAATCCTTTGGCATTGCAACCGCTCAGGTAGTGGTGCAGGGAGCCAGTGCTGTGTGGTGAGTTACTCGCCAGGCTCTCCTCTTGGTTATTTTCAATCCCATGGGAATCATTAAATGGTCTGAGTGATAAGGTAGTAGCAGAAAACTAAACTTTGCTTCAAAAATGTTAACTTTGGAAACTTTCAGTGCTTGCTAACGGCTAGATTTTGTGTGTGTGCGCGTTAAATGTTCTGATGACTCTCAGTTCATGTTAAATGTTCTGATGACTCTCAGTTCAGACAGCAATGACTGGTGAGAAGAGTCACAGGGCCTGCGACCCGGCCCAGTGAGGAAAGCACTGTCTCCTCACAACTGAGTTCAGTCTCTGGATCCCCTGGGAGAAACGTAGAAGCCACCTGTGCAGGTTGTCCTCTGACTCCCAGCAGTGTTCTGGAAGCATGCCTCCTGCACGCACAGCGTGCTCAGTGGTAGCCACAGGTGCTCAGAAGCGTGGAGTAGCCATGTAGCTGACCTCTCCACACATCCTCCCTGGTTCTCAGGTACGACAGAAACAGTACACTTAGATCACACTTTAATTCACTACAGGTCTATGTTTTGCATTTTTATTTTTTTCTACCACTTTTTCCAAGGAAAAATAATTTTATGATTCGTGTGGTAGATAATACAGCAACATTCAGGATTGCTGCTCATAGGAGTATAATTTTTAGAAAAGTAACTTAAAATTTTGTCACTAAGAACTCATGTTTTGAATTTATTGCAAAACAGTTATCTTTGTTTGTTAACGTCTGTAAAAGGAGCACTCTTTATTCTCCTGAAAGGAAGGGATCTGCTGGTAGGCACATGCATGCAACGGGCACACGTGAGCTTGAAGGCTTGAGTACATGAGGAGCCCTGGCATATGGAACGTGCCTTGACCTGCTTCTGCATGGTGATGTTCTCCCTGCACTTACTTTACCCTTCCGTGCCCTCTGTGTGCTGCCCCTCCTCCCCTAGTCCATGTTCTTGTGAAACAAAGGGCGCATCTTTCCTTGACTTGGTCAGTTGTCAGTACTCCGTTGCCTTGGTCTGTAGACCATAGGCATTGTTGTTTCTATCGTGCCCCTCTTTGACGCAGACACAGAGTTTCAGAATCCATGGAGCTCCATTAGGCTGTCGGTGTACTTACCATCGATTCAGCCCCTCACCATAGATTCCACAGGCTCTCAAAGTGTCAGACACAAGTTCCGTGAGTTGCAGACTTCTCCATCCCCCGACACTGACTGGAAGCTGCTGCTTGGATGACACGCATTTCTCGTGCAGGCAGACCTTGACCACTTAGTGTTAGCATCACGCCTTTGGTAGTAGTTGCCTGCAGTGAGTACCGGGTCAGGCTGTGTTATGCAGCCGTTTTGTGCACTGTGGGTGGCACAATTTTAGGAGGCAGAAGACTGTTCCTTTCCCGCTTTCTCCCATACAGATATAAGTTGTGCAGAAGGCGAGGTGGGAGGCACAAACCTTGAATTCTGTCCTTTCCAATACAGCTCTGAGCTCCTTGTAGCTCTGCACAGACCACATAGAGCTCAGTGACCATCAAAGGAAACACAAGTGGTCCAGATAGATACTTTAATCCAAATTAGCTCCTTCAAAACAGCTTATAAGAGGGCAGACTAAACTGTCTGTCACAGGCCGGCCCAGCAGAAGGAATAATGGGAATTGGACCAGCAGATGCTGAAGCAGTAACTTAGATGTGGTTCCTTCGCATCTGGAGCCATTTGCATACAAAGCCAACGGGAAAGTCCGAACATTCCTCTCAAGACCTTGGCAGGGGGAGGGAACCTGGAAGACAGATGCCTTTTTGATTTCATGGTTCAGTCTTTCCGTTCTCCATTCTCCTGGCCAGGAAAGCCTAGGACAGCAAAGTGGTCGTTTATTAATCGCCACCCCTCTCACCACTAGCCCCACTTTGCAGGCGGGTCTGCGATGCATGTCAAGGGCTCAGGACCTGTGTTTGCACACTATTTTGTATGCGGTTTGCACGTTTGCATGTGGTAGTAAAAAGCACAAGATTCATTGATCTGATCTGCATCTGCAGTAAGATTGGAAAGTGCCTCCTTACACACTCACATACCTGTGCCTGACAGGCAGTGTGACTGGCTAGCGCGTGAAGACGTTTTAAAGAGACACCGCGTCTTAGTCTGACAATGAGAACGGCGAAACGGTGAAATCATGGGCTCGGAAGAAATGAGCATTTCCCGAAATTTCATGCTGAGAGGAGGAAGGGGGGTGGGGTTGTTTCCTGGAACGGGATTTCACACAGTTCTAACAGCTTGTCAGACCACCTAACAGATGAGACTGGAGCCCAGATGGCAGTGGGCAGTGCCCGGCAGAGCCACACCTTGACCAGGACACAGAGATGTGCATTTCACCCTCTTGGCGACCCTCGTCCCTCTTCCAAACGTGGCCCTATCACGTGAATGCCTTGTCTGCTCTGTGCTGTTAACTTGGCTCTTCTAATTGACTTACTGAGGATGAGTGTCTGGACCTGACTCGGAGGGACTGGTTTTGACCCCCAAACTGTATAGCGGCAGCATGGTAACATTTAAATCTTCCTCTGCTTTTGGATGGGAAAGACAATGGAGACAAAATGGAGGTAGGGGAGGTCCCTGGTTCAGGTGGCGGATCCTTTGGGATCCGCTACCAGAGGATTTGTGACTTAGAATGACTCACAAATGAGGACGCCAGTGGCTGCGCCCAGCGATTGTGTCACCTGTTGATTCTAAACTAAGTTTGTGAGGCATTTTCCTTCACATGGTGACTCGACTGGGTTCCAGAGAGAAAGGTGTGGTGGTGAAGCATGGGCTTGTGAGAGGTGCACCCCCAAAAGCCGTGGGAATGTGGAAGGAAGCGTGGGGCTAGCATGGCAGGTGGAGAGATCTCAGAGCTCGTGGTCAGGGAGTCTGCCAGGCTAAGAACAGGCTGGGCCAGCCTGTCCGCCAGTGGCTTGCCAGAGGTAGAGTGGGATTCATTAATATTTCACACAACTCCTGCCTCTATTCCATTTAGACATTTTGTTAGGTCAGACACTGGATTTCACTTTTAGTGTATATGTATATGTGTGTGTGTGTGTGTGTGTGTGTGTGTGTGTGTGTGTGTGTGTGTGTGGCCTACATGTATGTCAGTGTGCTGCATAGCTTCCCTTTGCTACTTCATGCATTTTCTTCTCATGGCCAAGGCTGTTCACTACCCTTTCTGCTTTTGACAGTCACGGCCACTGTCTTTAAATCGCACTGAGGATGACAGCTCTGTAGAGCTGTGAGTTGTCACTTCAGGAACACACATGGGCCTTTTGTGGCTCTTTGCTGGATTAGCAGTTCCCATCTTTGCTAATGCATATACTAAGAATTACACCATGCTGTTGTGAGGATGTGTTCTCCAGCGACTGCAGCTCCCCTAGTGTTGTTGCTTTCTCCAGCTATGACAAGCACCACAACCAAAAGGAACTTGGGGAGGAAAAGGTTGTTTGGCTTATGGTGACAGCCCATTACTGAGAGAAGTCAGGGCATACACTTGGGGCAGGAACTGAAGTAGAGATGGAGGAGGAAAGGTGCTTACTGATTTGATCCTGTGTTCAGACTCTCATGCTATTATATGCAGAGTAGGGATGGCACCGCCCACTGTGGGCTGGGTTCTCCTGCATCAATTAGCAATTAAGAAAATACCTCACAGTCATGTTCTTAAGCCAGTTCAAAGGAGGGAATTCCCCAATCAGGGTTCCCTCTTCCCAGGTGTGTCAAGTTGACAGCTGAAGCTTACTACAGCAGCTCCCATTTGTCTCCAGTCACCCCTGGGCTTCTCTGAAATTCTGTAGGCAGTGTGTAAACTGAAATAAATGCAGGTGATCTTTAGGGGTACTTCCTGACTTTGAGTTCTGAACTTTTTTTTTCTATTCACAGCTCTGTAATTTGCAAAGCTTACTCTAGATGAACTATGGTGCCTGGACCAAGTGATAGAGCATTAATGTCACAATTACATTTGTTCCAGACAAATATACACTAAAAATACAAGTGCTGTCATGGAAATTTCTAATAACTTATGAGGAGCTGGTCCTGTTTTATATATTTTATTTTTCACGTTTGGTCTAAAGTTGCTGTATGGATTCCAGAGACCAGGACTGGCCTTTGCAGCAGACAGAAGAACGGCTTTCTTTTTCTTTACTTTCAGCATGCTGGTATTGACCTCATACAAGACTAGCTATCTCTAGAAGCAGTAAGTTTTCTGTAGCAGGAATTCTTAAGGTGTAAGTTGGAGAGGAAGGGTGATGTGCGGTTGGCTGCCCGGAGCACCTCTGGCAGAGGCACCCGGCTTAGACTTCAGGGCCTGTAATGGCCATTGTTTCTTGTCTACTTGACTACACGTGGAATGAATTATAGTCTGGAAATGGAGAGCACCCTTGTGAGTTTATGTATGTATATATGTATGTGTGTTATGTGCATAGATATGTATGTAAACATGTACCTATGTATGTATCTACGTACATATGTACATGTGAATGTGTACATATGTGTACATGTATATGTATGTAATATAGGTACATATGTGTGTATGTGTGTATGTATGTAATGTATGTACATATGTATGTACATGTGTATATGTGTATCTATGTAAGTATGTACACGTGAATGTGTGTATGTATGTACATGTGTATGTGTGTATATGTGTACATGTGTATGTATATATCTACATATGTATGTATGTAATATATGTACATATGTATGTATGTATTTCACTTGGTTTGAAGTGAGCGGATCCACTTCTAGTCAAAACCTTTGTGGTAGGAAGATACACACTTGTAATCTATATCCTGAGACAGGAAGACTTTAATCTGGGCCACACCTTCTGCTGGAAGCCCATGTGAGGACATGAGGAAGGAAAGGTGTGCTCTCTGCCTGCTGCTCTCCGCTTTGCTAGCAAGTCCATCCCTTCACTGGCACTAGAACCCACTTCTTTGGGATTCCAGTGTCTACTGAAGACCAGATGAGACATCTAGCCTCCTGGGCCGAGCAACTACCAGATTCTTATCTTAGACTTTGTGTTTACAGCCTGTCCTTGTTGGACTAGCTGGACCTCAGTCTGTAAGTCATTCTAATAAACCCCACATATATTTTCTTTTTATTAAGTTCTGCCTCTCTAGAGAACCCTGACAAATACAGGGGTGGACTAGCCATTGTTTTCCTTCATATATGTAGCCACTGTTTTCCTTCATGTGTGCCGTCCTTGCTAATGTGGGTTTGAATCAACTCTTACTTTGTCCTACAGAGTTAGGTTTCGGCTTCTCCTCTGCCTCCCTCAGAGCTCTGCGTGATTCCAGGTATCAGAGTTTGCCGTTTGCTCTTCTGTATTTCTGGCCTTTCTGCTGGAGAGTTGGCTTTAATCTTGAGGTTCTGGAATCCTGTAATCCCTCCATGTCTCCTCTGTATGGTTATCCATCCTGCATCCTGCGCCTCCTCTGTGGTTGATCGTCGCACACCCTGTCTGCTCAGTGGCTGTCCAGCATCCCATTAATACAGAGTGGGAGGAGAGCTCTTGTGCTCTTCTCAGCTTCCAGTCACTGCCTGAGCAAGGCCATCACGGTGCCGTTTCTATGTGAGCATGTTCCCTTCTCCTGCCCGCCCCAGTCCCCAGTGAGAACCCACCATGCCGGGTTGGAGCTGTCAGTGTGTTTGTTGTTTGTGGAATTTGATTTTAAAGTTTTTTTCCCCCCTCTCATTTTTGTGGATTCCAAAATATTGAAGTATAAAACATCTACTTAGCTATGATTTTGGTGATTGTAATTTGACCTATTTTTATGATGTCCCTCTGAGTGTTTTAGTAACCTCTGCAGTATTGCAAGCTTGTACCTATAATTACCATGTTCTTCTGAATAAATCATATGAACTATGCGGCTACAAAATCTCACTTGATTTAGGTATTGCTGTTAGGCCTAGTAGAAGCCTCTTAATCTCACTTCTGACTTCTGTATTAATTTACTTGATTCTCTTGCTTTGCAGCAAATGCATAGTTAGTTCTTTTGGTTGTTAAAGCATAGCTGGTGTGAAGAGGTACTCCTTTAACCTCCTCCTTTAACGTAACTCCCGAAGCCGGCCTGTGTCTCAGGCCTGTAATCTCAGCTGCTACAGAGGGCGAGGAAGGAGCGTTGGTTAGTCCAAGGCCACCCTGAGCAGCTTAGTAAGACCCTGTCTCAAAATAAAAGTGGAAAGAGGGCTGGGCATGTGTCCCAGTGCTGGGTGCTGGCCAAGCATGTCTAAGGAGCCCAGTTCAGTTCCTAGCACTGAAAGCTCCTTCCCTTGATTAACATGGAAAATATTTTGAGGTTTTTGTTTTGTTTTGGTGAATGTAATGAAGGCTAGTTTTATTGTCTACAACTTCAGATCACTGTTTTGGACCATGCCAAGTAATTTTAGGATAAACAACACAGAAACTGCCTGATATACTAAGAAAGTAGAAAAGAAAGTATGTGTGTGTGTTTGGAGAAACAGTGTAAGTTTTACTTAAGCTTAGTTCTGCAGAAGTGTTGTCTGCAGATGTTGTGAAGCTTCAGTCATTTTCACCCTGAACAGTGGTAAAGAAGTTATTCTGGCAGTGCGACATGGCTGCCCTAGTACTCACATGTATACACACACACACACACACACACACACACACACACACACACACACACACCATCGCACACATCATATCACATATATACAACACAATACACAAATTTGTTTAAGGTTTTTAAAATGATTCTGTCAGATTGGAGAGAACGTCACTTGAGTCTGACTGACACATAGGCTGGCGAGAACACTGTGGTCACCTTTTATTTTCTAGCAAGGGCCTCAGCAGACTCAGCCAAAGGTCACCTTTAACCTTCTCTTACGAAGGAGCACAAAGTGCCACTGGTTTCCCTCCGAAGGAAACTGTTGCCAATAGATTTGTACATTTCTTGAGTAAACATTCATCAAACTCACTGGGAGTTCCTGTCCCCAATTAGTCTTCAAGGTTTTTACCCCGTGGTCTTCTGGTCTGAATACAGTGTCTGCTTTGATGGAGTGTGCCGATGACACGGGTTTTATTTCTCCCATCTCTTTAGATTCTTGCTGGTTAATCTCCAATTTGAAGCAAGGCGCTCCACATTTAATCGTAGTTTGTGTTAAACATAGGAATATGGTGAGGAAAAGAAAATAAAAATTCTGTCTGCCTTATGTCTTGTCTGAGCTAATAAAATAGCCCACACTAAATGGTCACAGAGGTCCTGCTGGGTTGAAAATAGTGGTCCTTTCAAGGCAGCTACAAGGACCAGGGAAACCTGTCATGGGCAAGACAGAGTGAGGGTGAGTAGGTGAAGCGATGTTGCTGAGTACGGCTAGACTTCCCAGGGTGCGTCACCCGAACACAGTCATCTGTCATTCACCAATTTCCTGTCATCATTTAATTTGAGGTGAAACTTGTCCATTGAGTTCTATTTTGCCTTTTCTTTCCATCCTCTGCTGTCCCCTCCTGTCTTCCCCTCCATCCTCTGCTGTCCTCCGTCCTCCCCTCCATCCTCTGCTGTCCCCTCCTGTCTTCCCCTCCATCCTCTGCTGTCCTCCGTCCTCCCCTCCATCCTCTGCTGTCCCCCTCTCCTCCCCTCCATCCTCTGCTGTCCCCTCCTGTCCCCATGTCTAACATTGTCCCCTCTTGGGACTTAGTGTCCATTCTGTGCCTTTCTTCTTTGCCCTTCTCCCCTCCCCTCTTCTGACAGTGTTGCTGGCTGCAGGGCAGGCTCTCACTTCCCTGCTCATGGTCATCTTGAGTTCTCTGTGGATGAAGGAAGTGGTGGCTGGGCCCTACCCTGTTCTTTACCCACACAGGAGCCTGGCAGTCAGGCTGAGGTTTACAGAGTTTGGTGAAATTGGCTTATTTCCATTAATTCCTTTACCTAGCTTTGCTTGAACACTTTCTATTCCTTTTCACCAGTGTTCAGTCTGGCTGACTGAATTGCTTTCTATAAATGGTTTAGCTTGGTACCTAGCTTCTGGAAAGAGAAAATTTAAAGTTAAGTTAAAGAAGGTCAAAAAGCCCAAACCCTCTAATCCCTTTCAGTTTGCTAGCAGTTAATTTTGTTGAGAGTGAAGAAACGTTGCTGTGGAAAATGATGTGACGGTTTCACTGGTTAGAGTCTGGGTGTGAGTCTCCTGCCAAGCCACCGTGTGCCCGAGTCGTGGCTGGAGGACACCCCTGGCCTCTACAGAAACCATGTCGGATCGCCAGTGCACATCTCTTGGTTATGTTTAAGAACGCTTTGTCTTCATGGGAGTGGATACTATCAGACTCTTAAAGTGATGGCACTGTAGGCATTTACCTTCTCTGTTTTGAGGAGAGGTGTTGCTGCTCAGGGGAATTCTTCTTAGAATCTCTTGATGTCAGTTTGGCTTTCATCAGGTGTAAATCAGAGATGTATTATTTTCTGTAAATCTTATAATAAAGCAAAATGAACAGATGCTCACGTCATGGCTACTTGGTGAACACAGTCCCTGTCTTCCATAGTGAGGAGGACACCTTGGTGTGAACACATGTCCTGTCGTCGGATGTGTGACTTAACTTTAGTTTTCTGGGCAACTTAATTTTAGTCTTATGAAAAGGTACACTTTCAGAGTTTGAAAGTACAGAAATTTAGCTGGTATTTAGAAAAGCTGTTCATTTTTCTGCCTGTTAAAAATGCCAGGTAAGACTTTTTTTTAGTGTAACAACCAAAGCAGCACAGTCTGCTATAAGCCTTTCTGTGTGGATTGAAATTTATATGTAAATTTACATTTTTAAAGGTCAGTGTGGGTCTCTTAGGTGTCTCGTTTAAGGAAATTTCAGCCTTTTGTTTTAGAATTTTGATTTTATAATTATGTTTTACCTCAGTGCTAAGATTTACTGGAAATTCACTTTCAGAGACACATGTCAGTTTCCCTTACACTGAAACTGTCTTTTGCAAGCCTGTAAGCCAGATCGGTAGCTGTTCTTATGTGGTAAGTAATACTAACATTTCTGTGTGAGTCCTTACACAGTGGATATTACAGTTAATACTAACATTTCTGTGTGAGTCCTTACACAGTGGATATTACAGTTAATTAATGTTTTTTAATTGGGAAAGACACTTTCTGAATGTATTTTTACACGACTGAGCCCAAAGCTTCTTCTCTCCACAGTAATCTAGCCCCTTTGAGCATTCCACGCAACACGGGCTTTCTGTGGGCAGCAGATCAGTGTTCGATGGCGTCAGTTCTTGGTGTGGTGGTGTTATCATATCCAGTCGTCGTTTGGTCAGGTCAGCAGTCTAAGGTTAGCAAACAGAGTGCAGCCTGGTGATAGTGTCGGCTGCATTTCCATTTCTCACCTTAGCCCCCTTGTTTCCGTCTCTGCCAGTCAGGTTCCCGTCCATAGGACATTCTATGCAGTGGCTTGTGACGTGAATGCCCTGGCTTCTTTGTCTTCAGATCTGCCTTACTTATGCTTGTGTTTTCTGTGTGACAGGTGCCATCAGTGTCACGCTTGCTGTTCTGATGGCTTAGGTATGTGCAGTTGGGCCCGCAGCACAGTCCTGGCACCTTGCCGCATCCTTGTCCTGGCTTTTTCCTCTTCTGGAATGTTCTCCATTTCTACAAGTGCACATCACACTTTCCTGTGGTCAAAGTCTACCCAGTATCTCCTTCCCATTGAACCTCCTCATCCCCATCTCCTCATCCCCCCATCCCGATCCCCCCATCCCCATGTCTTCCCTCATGCCCACATGTTCCCCCATTCCCATGTTCCCCCCCATGCCCTTCCCCCGCATGCCACTCTCGCAGCCTCCTTGTGTGTACAGGTGGCTCCTTCTGCCACTTGTCCTTGATTTCCCTGTTACATTTTACATTGTCAGCTGAGTTGCAGTTAACACTGCACATGCCCTGGCGAACTGTCTTAGAGCTGTCTTGTGACTCTAATATTTTCAAATCCTACTTTTAATCATGGTTCTTAAACACTTTAACCTCCCTTTTAGCCCAGCACCCACCAGAGGTAGTGGAAAAGAAAGCATGTGGGGGAAGAAGACCTGTTTAGAAATGGTTCCTTGGAGCAAGTCTCATGTGTCTGGTCTGGAAGTTGGCGTTCAGGTCACTGGAGTAGGCAGCGGCAGCCCGATCCACTCGCCATCACCGTGCGGCTGGACCAGCCGTCTAGTTCAGTAGAGGAGGGTCTTGTCTCCACTGACATCACTGCTGATCAGCCTGAGTCTGCGGGAGTGGCAGGAAACTAGCGCAGCACCAGAGGGTTTTGGTGCTTTTCTCTCTGTGGAGTCCCAACAAATGCAGCTCAACAACACAGTGTAAGGTGGATTAATACATGCATGTTGTTAGCATGGATCTCTCATCACGTGTCCTTTCACGTGCTTGCTTTAGCAGAACATCCTTTCTCCTGTGTCTGCTTCAGGAAAACACTTCTTCATGTGTTTGTACCATCAAAACACCATCAAAACACCATGCAACACCACCGACTTTACAAAGAACCTGTAAGTTTCCAGTCCACGGTCTTTTAGAGGGTTTCCTTCTTATTACTTTTTATATCTATCATGGTATCCATGTATCATCTGTCTGTCTGTCTATTCTATCTATATCTATTATCTTATCTATTGTTTATTATCTCTATTATCATTATTATTGAGAATCATCATTTGTTAGTCTGTCTATATATCTTCTATCTCTATCATCTTATTTATTTTTTATTATATGTGCTTATTTCTATGTCTGTCTACCTGTCGCCTATCATCTGTCTGTTTGTCCGCTATCTATGATCTGTCTCTATCATTTATTTATTCAGTGTGCTTGTTTCTATGGGTGCATGCACCACTGTGCGTGTGCAGGTCAGAGGACAGTTTGTGAGAGTTGGTTCTTTCTCTGTCCCATCAAACTCAGCTCATCACACTTGGAGGCAGGCTCCTTTACCTGCTGAGCCCGTTCATCCACCTCTGACCCTCTTTGGCAAATTGCCACATCTGGTATCTTAAGAGCTCCCAGGCTTGCATATGAAGTAGTGGGTTCTGGTACAGAGAAGTTGACTGTTGCCTGTAGACTCTCACAAGAGTTCGTGATGTGTCTGTCCTGGCATGGACACACTGGATAATAATCGAGCTATCAGTGTGTTTCCTAGTCCTTGGGTGACATGGGGAGCTCCCTGGTTCCAGTCACAGCTGTAGGAGAGAAATCTAAAGGTCATGTCTGCCTCCACCTCCCTTTCAGCCCTTGGCATGATTACATAACAAGAAGTTTCCCTGCAGCAAACCTCTATTTACTGTGGCGTCTTAATTCAGGTCCTCATGTTGTGGTGAGCCCCCTGCCCCATGAAATTATTTTTACTGCTACTTCCTAACTGTAATTTTGCTACTTTTGTGTAATGTAAATATTTGATATTCAGGATATCTGATATGTGACCCCTGAAGGGGGGTCATGGCACAAGTTGAGAACCATTGTACTAGAAACTTCTAGAATGGATTTCTGTTATACAATACCTTTCCAGCTGCAGGCAGGTCTTAGGTAAGTTGGTAGAGTGTTGCTTGATGAAGAGCTGTAGGAGCTTCTGTTTTCTTTTTCTCTATAAACCTTCATGATGCTGGATGGAAAAGTCTCATTCTTTCCTATCTCTTTGTGAATATATATGTACTTACATTTATGTACCATACATACACACACATACACAGATGTATTTGCATGGTCATTCCTCCACCCTCATCTACACCAGCGGTTCTCAACCCTCACAATACTGTGCTAATGAATTCAAGGTTCTTTCCCACTTTCTCTTCTATTAGGTTGAGTGTATCTGTTTTTTTTTTTTTTTTTTTTAAGTTTTAAAAAGTTTAATGGAGCCAATAATTCGGCATATAAATTGTGTTCTGGCAGACATTAGACCTGCTTTCTCTTACCAAAGAAAATGGCACGTTTTATCAAAATTTGACAACTGAGAGTAAAGGGCACTGAGATTCAGCTTCAGAGTACCAACTAAAACCAAACAACCAAGAACATCATTATTCAACTTGGACAGAGGAAACAGAACAAGGCAGGAAGGGAGATGAAGCATGTTCCTCGGTCTCAAGTCCCTCAGGAATGGGAGTTCTGGCTTTTTATCAGAGCAATCACACCATCAAACCCAATTCCAGAATTTATATTCACAACCACAGAAAAGCAAAATTGAACTCCTGTCTTGGTATATCCTGAGGGAAGCCTGGAAGTCCTTGTGATGCACAGGATCGTCTGGTTTTATGTTGAGGTCCTTGATCCACTTGGATTTGAGCTTTGTGTAAGGTGACAAATATGGGTCTATTCTCATTATTCTATGTGCAGACAGCCAGTTAGACCAGCACCATTTATTGAAGATGCTTTCCTTTTTCCATTGTGTATTTTTGGCTGCTTTGTCAAAGATCAAGTGTGCACAAGTGTGTGGTTCTGTTTCTGTGTCTTCAATTCTGTTCCATCGATCTACCTGTCTCTGTACCAATACCATGCAGGGTTTCTTTCTCTCTCTTTCTTCCTTCCTTCCTTCCTTCCTTCCTTCCTTCCTTCCTTCCTTCCTTTCCTTTTCCTTTCTTTTCTTTCTTTTTTTTTTCTTTCTTTCTTTCTTTTTTCTTTTCTTTCTTCGCTCTTGCCCTGTAGTAGCTTGAGGTCAGGGATGGTGATTCCCCCAGCCATTCTTTTATTGTTAAGAATTGTTTTCACTATTCTGGGTTTTTTGCCTTTCCAGATGAATTTGAGAATTGACCATGTCCTTGAAGAATTGTGTTGGGATTTTGATGGGGATTGCACTGAATCTGTAGATTGCCTTTGGTAGGATGGCCATTTTTACTGTGTTAATTCTGCCAATCCATGAGCATGGGAGATCTCTCCATTTTCTGAGATCTTTATTCTTTGATTTCTTTCTTGAGAGACTTGAAGTTCTTATAAAGATCTTTCACTTGTTCAGTTAGAGTTACCCCGAGTTATTTTATATCATCTGTGGATATTGTAAAGGTAGTTGTTTCCCTAATTTCTTTCTCAGTCTGTTGATCATTCGTATAAAGGAAGGCTACTGATTTATTTGAATCAATTTTATTTCCAGCCACTTTGCTAAAGTTGTTTATCAGCTGGAAAAGTTCTGGTAGACTTTTTGGTGTCGCTTATGTATACTATCCTGTCATCTGCAAATAGTGATGCCTTTGTTTCTTCTTTACCAATTTGTATCCCCTTGATTTCTTTTTGTTGTCTTATTGTTCTAGCTAGCACTTCCCCTAGCCAAACTAATTAAAGGGCCCAGAGGCAGTATCCAAATTAACAAAATCAGAAATGAAAAGGGAGACATAACAACAGAAACAGAGGGAATTAAAAAAAAAATCATCAGATCCTACTACAAAAAAGCTATTCTCAACAAAACTGCAAAAATCTAGGTGAAATGGATGGTTTTCTAGACAGATACCACGTACCAAAGTTAAATCAAGAGCAGGTAAACTTTCTAAACAGGTCCACTTTCTAAACAGGTCCATAAACCCAGAAGGAGATAGAAGAAGTCATTAAAACCTCTTAACCAAAGAAAGCCCAGGGCCAGATGGATTTAGTTCAGAATTCTACCAGACCTTCAAAGAAGACCTGATACCAATATTCCTCAAACTATTCCATAAAATAGAAACAGAAGGAACACTACCTAATTTACTCTGTGAAGCCACAATTACTCTGATACCTAAACCACACAAGGACTCAACCAAAAAAGAGAACTTCAGACCAATCAATGCAAAAATAGTCAATAAAATTCTTGCACACTGAATCCATTGCACACCCAAACCATCATTCACCACAATCAAATAGTCTTCATTCCAGGGATGCGAGGTTGGTTCAATATACGAAAATCCACCACATTAACAAACTCAAAGGAAATAATCACAAATCAAAAATCACATGATCCTCTCCTTAGATGCAGAAAAAGCCCTTGACAAAGTACAACACCCCTTCATGTTAAAAGTGTTGGAGAGATCAGGAATCCAAGGCCCTTTCCTAGACATAATGCAAGCAATTTACTGCAAACCAACAGCCAATATCAAATTAAAAGGAGAGATACTTGAAGCAATCCCACTAACATCGGGAGCAAGACAAGGAGCCCAGTCTCCCCGTGTCCATTCCATAGAGCCCTGGAAGTGCAGCTCACATTGTTACAGTGCTGCTCTTCTGCTGTGTTCCTTTCCCACTGCCTTTCCAAGCCAGCTTCCTTCCACCTGATGCCTGGCCTCTCGCAGGGAGAGAAAGAGCAAATAACTAGCGCTCACATCGTATTGCTCTCCCACAGTGGCCGCCCCAGATTGGTTCTCCGTTACTTTCCCTCCTCTTCTCCCATCTGCCTTTGCTTTTCCATCTCAGTGTTTATTGTGACTTTCTTACAGTGAAGCTATAGGGTGTCAGGACCATGTCTCAGTGCAGTATGCGACTGTGCTCCCCCCTCACAGTATGACGAGGGTGTTCTACTCACCTCCAGCTCTCAACTTGACGTGCTTGGGAAAAGGGACCATCAGTTGGGACATTCTCTCCCTCAGAGCTCCCTGTGGGTGTGTCTGTGGCAGGGCCCAGCCCACTGTGGGTTGTACCATTTCTGAGTAGATGGCCTAGGCTGATGGAGCCTGAGGCGGGCAGGTCACCGAGCAGTGTTCTCCAGTTCTCCATGGGCTTTGCTTCAGTCCCCGCCTGGGGCTCTTTTCTTGAGATCCTGCCTTGGTATCCTGGACTGTGGCCTCTAATCCAGGCCAGCCTTTGCTCTCCAGGTTACTTTTGGTCATGGGGTTTATCACAGCAACCTTCAGTCCGTTAGTTCACCTTTGCTCTTTGCAGTCTGTCTTAGGGTTCACTGCCCCTATTTCCTGCCAATTGATTATATATTTTTTATACTGAGTGTGCGAACGGTTAATGAGGCTCAAAGGTCCCTAAAGCCTGCGCTGAGAGAAGAGATTTCCCACAGAAGGCCCACCTGTCTGCCCATCAGGCCCTTCAGCCTCTGGTTCTTCCTCTTCCCCACTTCACAGCTCTAAAGTCATCGTCAGTGTTTTGTTTTGTTTTGTTTTGTTTTTTCTCATCTCATTTGCTCAGTCCATAGTTTAAAG